>NW_027590718.1:0-196057 GCF_964213995.1 Mustelus asterias
CGCTCTGCACGGTTCGAATTGAGCTCGGTGTAAGGTGAATTAAGATGGCTGTCAGGTTGCCTCAGCATCCAGTTAGTCTTTTCAGAATACAATGATACCAATAAAGACGGGGACAGTGCATCAGTGTCGGGGTTAAAGTGAGATCCAGGAACAGGGCGAAATAAAAAAATCTCACTCTGTGCACCATTCAACTATCCAACTCTGGGATGTGAAGCCCATCTGGATCTTGTATATTTCATTGATGTGACCTCTGAGATTCTCTGCAGCATTAACCCGTTATGCGACAGGCTCTTTCCTGGTAATTTTGTACAAATTGATTTCTTGTTCTGGGACACTGTGAACAATTGTGGAATCAAAATGAGTTGGAAGAACCTTCTCGTAGAAATCGATGACTCCCATGTGTTTGCGCATCTTCGAGCAGAAGTAAATGGTGGTACTTTGTTTGCTCAGGTAGAGCAGGGTCGTTATCAGCGAGTGGAATTCTGATGGCCTGTAGATGATATCTGAACCAAAGATGAAGTCATAGTCTGTGGGGAACTGTTTGTGGTCTTTGCCCCACAGTAAAGCAGACACTTTTGCACGCTTGATGCCGACCTCGGGGATGTTTTTGCTGACGTTGTACTGTAATTGAATCACAACATTGGGTTGGTCAGTCAAAGTTACATCACCACCTGCCGGAGGAATGTTAGAGAGGAACAACTTATTTCCATTTATTGCTTTTCTGTGACAGTCCTGTAAATGGTAAATGTGGACAGAGAAATCCTGGACAAGGCAGATGAACACGGCGAATGACGCACTTTTGCAGTGATTTGGCACTGAGTACTGGGCAGAGCAATCGATCGCCTTATTCATTGGGCGACATTTATTGACCTGTTTTCAATAACTCTTGATGGAATTTTTTGGAAGAAAGAAAAGGTGATCACATCGTAAGAAGCCTCACACGCCAGGTTAAAGTCCAACTGGTTTATTTGGAATCACGAGTTTTCAGAGCGCTGCTCCTTCCTCAGGTGAGTCACGAGTGTATTCACCCGAGCTAGTCCCACTGACACCAAGGGGCAATTTAGCACGGCCAATCCACCTAACCCGCACAGCTTTCAGACTGTGGGAGGAAACCGGAGCACCCGGAGGAAACCCACGCAGACACGGGGAGAATGTGCAGATTCCACACAGACAGTGACCCGAGCCGGGAATTGAACCCGGGTCCCTGGCGCTGTGAGGCAGCAGTGCTAACCACTGTGTCACCGTGCCAGCATGCCGTGAGTTGGACTGGCTTCTTTAAAAAGCCTGTCACCTGATTGGCAATCTTTATTTTATCACTAAACTGAAATCTTTCTCTTTCCATTCCAACCTGACTTGATTTCATTGGACTGATACGATGCCACTCGATGCTTCGATCCATGGTTGGATCTTGCTGAATTCAACGTCCTGCGTGATTTCGTTTCAAAACATATACTCCTATATAAGCCCCTCCTTCCTACATTCCCATTCTCCTTACATCACTTGCTACTTCCATGTCCTCCTTCCTGCTATAAGGAAATATAAGATTAGGAAGGTACTCAGTGCACCCGCACTTGGATTAATTAAACAACTACAATTTCAGCTATAACTGCCATTGGCTCGTGACAGATTGGTGCTGGTACAGAATAGTTAATGACTAGAACTAATGTCAAAGTTGATTGGCAGGGATGGCTACAAGGTTCTGTGGCTGGATTTTCTGGTACATACTGGGTGTCCTTGATAGGTATGTCCCTGTCAGGCAGGGAGGAAATGGCCGAGTGAGGGAACCATGGTTCACAAAAGAGGTGGAATGTCTTGTGAAAAGGAAGAGGGAAGCTTATGTAGGGATGAGGAAACAAGGTTCAGATGGCTCGATTGAGCGTTACAAGTAAGCAAGGAATGAGCTGAAAAAGGGGCTTAGGAGAGCGAGGAGGGGACATGAGAAGTCCTTGGCGGATCGGATCAAGGAAAACCCCAAGGCTTTTTACTCTTATGTGAGGAATAAAAGAATGACCAGGGTGAGGTTAGGGCCGGTCAAGGACAGTAGTGGGAACTTGTGTATGGAGTCAGTAGAGATAGGCGACTTGATGAATGAATACTTTTCTTCAGTGTTCACCAAGGAGAGGGGCCATGTTTTTGAGGAAGAGAAGGTGTTACAGGCTAATAGGCTGGAGGAAATAGATGTTCGGAGGGAGGCAGTTTTGAAAAAACTGAAGGTCGATAAGTCCCCTGGGCCTGATGAAATATATCCTAGGATTCTTTGGGAGTCAAGGGATGAGATTGCAGAGCCTTTGGCTTTGATCTTTGGGTCCTCACTGTCCACGGGGATGGTGCCAGAGGACTGGAGAGTGGCGAATGTTGTTCCTCTGTTTAAGAAAGGGAATAGAAATGACCCTGGTAATTATAGACCGGTTAGTCTTACTTCGGTGGTTGGTAAGTTGATGGAAAAGGTCCTTAGGGATGGGATTTACGACCATTTAGAAAGATGCGGATTAATCCGGGATAGTCAGCACGGATTCGTGAAGGGCAAGTCGTGCCTCACAAATTTGATAGAATTTTTTGAGGAGGTAACTAAGTGTGTTGATGAAGGTGGGGCAGTTGATGTCACATACATGGATTTTAGTAAGGCGTTTGATAAGGTCCCCCATGGTTGGCTTATGATGAAAGTAAGGAGGTGTGGGATAGAGGGAAAGTTGGCCGATTGGATAGGTAACTGGCTATCTGATCGAAGTAAGAAGTCTCACAACACCAGGTTAAAGTCCAATAGGTTTATTTGGTAAAAAATACCATAAGCTTTCGGAGCACTGCTCCTTCGTTAGATGGAGTGGATATCTGCTCTCAAACAGTGCACAGACACAGAAATCAAGTTACAGAATACTAATTAGAATGCGAATCTCTAAAGCCAGCCAGGTCTTAAAGGTACAGACAATGTGGGTGGAGGGAGCATTCAACACAGGTTAAAGAGATGTGTATTGTCTCCAGACAGAACAGCTAGTGAGATTCTACAAGCCCAGGAGGCAAGCTATGGGGGTTACTGATAATGTGACATAAATCCAATATCCCGGTTGAGGCCGTCCTCATGTGTGCGGAACTTGGCTATCAGTTTCTGCTCAGCGACTCTGCGCTGTCGTGTGTCGTGAAGGCCGCCTTGGAGAACGCTTACCTGAAGATCCAAGGCTGAATGCCTGTGACCGCTGAAGTGCTCCCCCACAGGAAGAGAACAGTCTTGCCTGGTGATTGTCGGGCGGTGTTCATTCATCCGTTGTCGTAGCGTCTGCATGGTCTCCCCAATGTACCATGCCTCGGGACATCCTTCCCTGCAGCGTATCAGGTAGACAACGTTGTCCGAGTTGCAAGAGTATGTACCGTGTACCTGGTGGATGGTGTTCTCACGTGAGATGATGGTATCCGTGTCGATGATCCGGCACGTCTTGCAGAGGTTGCTGTGGCAGGGTTGTGTGGTGTCATGGTCACTGTTCTCCTGAAGGCTGGGTAGTTTGCTGCGGACAATGGTCTGTTTGAGTTTGTGCAGTTGTTTGAAGGCAAGAAGTGGGGGTGTGGGGATGGCCTTGGCGAGATGTTAGTCTTCATCAATGACATGTTGAAGGCTCGACACCACTCGACAATCACCAGGCAAGACTGTTCTCTTCCTGTGGGGGAGCACTTCAGCAGTCATGGGCATTCAGCCTTGGATCTTCAGGTAAGCGTTCTCCAAGGCGGCCTTCACAACACACGACAGCGCAGAGTCACTGAGCAGAAACTGATAGCCAAGTTCCGCACACATGAGGACGGCCTAAACCGGGATGTTGGATTTATGTCACATTATCAGTAACCCCCACAGCTTGCCTCCTGGACCTGTAGAATCTCACTGGCTGTTCGGTCTGGAGACAATACACATCTTCACAGCTTCACAGGGTCCCGGGTTCGATTCCCGGCTTGGGTCACTGTCTGTGTGGAGTTTGCACATTCTCCTCGTGTCTGCGTGGGTTTCCTCCGGGTGCTCCGGTTTCCTCCCACAGTCCAAAGATGTGCGGGTTAGGTTGATTGGCCAGTTTAAAAATTGCCCCTTAGAATCCTGAGATGCGTAGGTTAGAGGGATTAGCGGGTAAATATGTGGGGGTAGGGCCTGGGTGGGATTGTGGTCAGTGCAGACTCGATGGGCCGAATGGCCTCCTTCTGCACTGTAGGGTTCCTATGATCTTTCTATGATCTCTTTAACCTGGGTTGAATGCTCCCTCCACCCACATTGTCTGTACCTTTAAGACCTGGCTGGCTTTAGAGATTCGCATTCTAATTAGTATTCTGTAACTTGATTTCTGTGTCTGTTTGCACTGTTTGAGAGCAGATATCCACTCCATCTGACGAAGGAGCAGTGCTCCGAAAGCTTATGGTATTTTGCTAAAGCATCTGCTTTAAGTTGGCTGTGTCGATCTAAAACCTTTTCTCACCGAAAACACCGATTATTCATGCCCTGGGTTTTTCTGGTGTTCACTTTTCTGCGACCCCTCTCCATATCCCTCCTCCTCATCGTCTGCCATATTCCTGTAGCTGGCTTGTGCCTGTACGATCTCTCCATCCTGTGGACAGTGTCTGTGCTATCGTCTGTTTTATCATGGATTGACCTATTCGTGACATAAAAGCTGTGGGTATAGAATGTTTCCCCAAGAATTTTTTAAGGCCTCTAACATTTGATCATATAAAGGTATCTTTGTCTGCAAATTTAACTCCTGTTAAAACCAGGAGCCTATCCAGATTGGTCACTTTAGCACAGTCCAGTAACTTAAATGCCAACAGGGACTGTGGAATTTCCAGCCAGTGTTTTTGTAGCCTTATATATAGTCTGTTAGATTCCATCACATATTCTTCAATAGAAATATCCTCCGATTTCCGAAAAGTATCAAAATCTGACCAGGCTTCACACGCAGTTAATCAGTCATCCTGAGAAATCTTATCCATAAAGGTTAATAAATTATCCAGAGCTTCCCCCGAGTCCAAATGTTCCGACTCCAATTCAGAAAATACTTTGACTAACTTTACTTCTTTGTGGTAAAGAAAGAGCCAAGGCCATTCCTTGCTTTCTTTTACTCAAAGCGGTGACCGCCGTCCACATGAAGACTTTGCTTCTCCATTGGTCATAAGGTTCAGTTTCTGAAAATAATGGTGGATAGTCATATCCTGGCACTTTCACTCTAGGTTCAGCCATTTTGTTGTCATCTACTCACTCCGCAGTGGATTAGAATTCTTCTCCCTTTTTTTTCTTTGAAAGAGTCGTAACTTGCAGCCCTTGGAACCAACAACCATCCTCTGCTACCACTGTTTGAGCCTCTAAGGTTGCAGTTCAGTAAAGGAGACGCAAGTTCTGCTTCTTCATAAACTACCTTTATTTCTTTGATCCAACTCCACATCCAATTCTTCATCGACCCCAAGTGCCGCCTGAAGCCCCTTTATATATCACTGGATAATTGACATCAAATTAGGACTTAACAGGAAAGTCTGTTAACCCATTCCTAACATATAATGTGGGAAAATTTGAGGTTGTCCTCTTTGGTGGGAAGAATGCAAGTGAAGAATGTTATTTAAATGGAGAGAGGCTGCAGAATTCTGTAGTACAGAAGGATCTGGGTGTCCTTGCACATGAATCACAAGAAAGTTAGCATGCAGGTACAGCAAGTTATTAGGAAGGCAAATGGAATGTCCATTGCAAGGGAAAAGAGCATAACAGAATGGGTGTGTTGCTCTAAATGTACAAGACATTGGTGGGACCATCCCTAGAGTTCTGTGTACAATGCTGGTCTCCTCACAGAGGGATATATTTACAGCAAAGATTCACTAGGCTTTTTTCTGGGATGAAGGGGTTGTCCTTTGAGGAAAGGTTGAGCAGGTTGGGTCTGCACCCATTGGAATTTTGAAGAAAGAGGAATGAACTTATTAAAACATATGATTCCAAGTGAGCTTGTCTGAGGATGTTTCCCCTCTTGGGTGAATTTAAAACCTCCCATTTAAGACAGATGTAAGGTCTAATCTCTTTCTCTTACAGGGTTATCGATCTTAGGAATTTTCTCGCCCAGAGAGCAGTGGGGCTGGATCATTGAATATATTCAAGGCTGAGTCAGACAGATTTTTGTTCGACAGAGGAGGGTTTAAGAGAACATGGGAGAAAGACAAGAAAGTGGCCTCACTTGGTCAGACATGATCTTGGTAAATGGCTGAGCAGAGTCAAGAAGCTGAATCACTCTATTTCTTATGATCTTATACATTCCCTGGATATTTATATTTTTCCCACTTCTCTTGATGTTTATTGCAAGGTGACTGGAATTTAAGAGTGTGGGTATTTTGCTAAAAATGCATGATTGAGGGGCCAAATGGCCAACTCCTGTTTTTAATCCATTTGCTTGTGTTATTGATTAGATTCAAAAGATTCAAGCTCTTTTTAAAATATTACACTGAATGTGCCAGAATTAATTCTTGGCTCAATAGGCAAAGATGTTTTTCTTTAATGTATTGATGTTCAGATTTACAAGAATACCAATTGGAAAGGGAACAACAATTTATACTTCATGAGGGGAGTGTCCCAACCAATCAGCTCTCTCTTCACATGCAGTATTAATTGTTGTCCTCCTACTCTTGCACTTTTGCCGTGATGAGTGCAAGATGAAAAGCTTCGACAACTTGTCTCTTTTTAATTTCAGAAATACTCAGCCCAAGGTCTTGTCATTGTGCATAGTGACCGTACCACATTTTACTCTCCTCACACCTACAGAGTGTTGTCTCTTGACGTTTTCTTCACTTACCCAGCAGGATGGCAAGAATCCCCACCAGCCCAGTTCCTGCCCCCAATTCAATCACCTTCTTCCCAGTAAAATCCATCTGTTCCTGTTCAAAGTAGCGGCAGAGAACTTTGGCCTGAAAGAAAAAGTTGAATTAACATTGGAATTAATTAGTTCACCTGAAACATTTAATGACATTTCTGAAAGTCAGGACCCACTGCAAGAGAGGGTGCTCATCCAGTGTGTAAGATGTTGAGAGGTATTGATAGAGTGGATTCTCAGAGGCTTTTACCCAGGGCTGAAATGGTTGTCACGAGAGGCCACAGGTTTAGCGTGCTGGGGAGTAGGTACAGAGGAGATGTTAGGGGTAAGTTTTTCACTCAGAGGGTGGTGGGTGCGTGGAATCGGCTGCCGGTAGTGGTGGTGGAAGCGGATTCGATTGAGTCTTTTAAGAGACTTTTGGATAGGTTCATGGAGGTTAGTAAGATAGAGGGTTATAGATGAGCCTAGAAGGTAAGGAAATTGTTCGGCGCAATTTGTGGGCCGAAGGGCCTGTTTGTGCTGCAGCTTTTCTATGTTCTATGTTCTAAATAGTTTCACAGGGAACAGAAACACAACATCTTAAACACCATACAGCCATCGAAGCATTGTAGATGGAAGGGTATTGTGATGCCTTTAATCAGGCAATTGAGGTTGGCCTGCTTGCGTATGAAGTCCCTGATTGAAACCAAGGACAATGCCCTGGAAAACTAGAACCAACAATGAACCATTCCTAAATAGAAGGTAGTAATTGTAGGTTATTGATAAATGGATGGTGTTAGCCATTGGTGATGCATCTTTCATATTTATTCTTTGAATATTTGTAATTGTTTTGTAATAACGTATTTGTAATAAACAAAAGGAATCCCTGACTGAAACAGAGTCCTGGCCGGTGAACTGGCAGGAGTTGGAGACCAAAGTCTCCGCTCGCCTGAGTCACTGGACAGGACTGCTCCGAGTGCTGTCCTACAGGGCGCGAGTTCGCATCATAAACCAGCTGCTCACCTCCATGTTGTGGTACCGGCTGGTCCCTTTGACCCCTCCCCCTGGCTTTGTTACAAACATCCAGAGAACCCTCCTGCGGTTCTTCTGGGACAACCGACTGCACTGGGTCCCTGCCGAGGTTCTGCATCTCCCGCTTGCGGAGGGCGGTCAGGGTCTCGTGTGCCTTCGCACACAGGTAGCGACCTTCCGCCTCCAGACGCTGCAGAGATACCTTTACGTCGAGCCTCCTCCACGATGGTGTGCCCTGGCGACGGATTTCTCCCGCCTGTTGCACGGCCTGAATTATGACGTGCAGCTGCTGCATATAAATCTGGGGCACCTTCCGACCTCGCGGGAGTTGCCCGTCTTTTACCAGGACCTCCTCACGGTCTGGAACACGGTCGCCTCGCGACGCAGCGTCAGGAGCAGCGGCTCTCGTGCGAGAGCCACTGCTCAGGAATCCGCACCTCCAGCCGTATAACTTCAGGTGGCTGGCGGAGAGGAGGCTGTGGACGCCGGGGTGACCAGAATCGGGGACGTGCTGGATGGCGGAGGAGCGGGCTGGATGAGTCCCCGCGTGCTGGCTGAGCGCGCGGAGGTGGCTGTCCGGCACGCGTCCAAAGCCATCCAAGACCTCAGGATGATTGTGTTCAGACCTGAGGGCACACGCAGTCTCGAGGCGGCACAGGCGTGCGGTGGGATCCCGCCCGAGCGTTCCCCTGCTCGGATGGAATTTTACATTGACCCCAAACCTTGACCCCCCCCCCTCCCGGGTCAGGTACCCCCACATCATGAGCCACCTCATGGAAATGCCCCCAGTCCCCTTTTCTACCGCACGGAGGCGTTTCCTGTACGGGCTGCTGCCGCGTCCTCGCCTGTCGCCCGGATACACCATGGCGGCCTTGTTGCCACCGGGTGGCAGAGGTCCCCAGTGGAAGTCTCTCTACGGAGAGATCTCCCCCCCACTATCTCGGGGACCTGGGGTGGAGGGTGCTGCACGCAGCAGTGCCGTACAACCGTAGGTTGTACCGGTTCACGGGGTCCCAAGTGTGCCCCTTTTTGCAACCTTGTGGAGTCCGTGGACCATGTCTACGTTATGTGTTGTCGGCTGTACAACCTTTTCAGTTTTCTAAAACACCTTCTTTTGATGTTTTGTTTGCACTTCAGCCCCACGCTCCTGATCTACGGGCACCCGGTGCGGAGAGGGGCGGGGAAGGAAGAGGAGCTCCTCGTGGACCTGTTTCTGGGCCTGGCGAGGCATTCCATCTCCCGGTCCAGGCAGCGGGCGATCCAGGGGGTCATCCAACCCGACTGTCTGCCGCTCTACCGCGGCTATATGTTCATGTCTGGGTGTCCCTGGAGAGGGAGCATATGGTGTTCCACTGCCTTCCGTGCCCGCTGGGCACCGCAGGGACTGGGGTGTATTATTGACCCCCTTAATCACATCTTCATTTGATGTTTTAAGTTTCCTTTCTGCTTTGCCTTTTGTTTCCGGCGGTTCCCCTCCTTTTAGGGAGCTGCACTTTTTCAGTTGTCCCTGAGTTAATTCGGTTTTGTTTATTTGGTTGGACAACAAAAGATGTCCCTGATTGAAAGCTCATTGATGGCCCAGTCGGAGAGCCCCGTGTCCTGTATTTAAACAGGAGCGTCAGTCTCTCTGCACTCCTGATGTAGGCAGCACACACTGAGCACTCAGTGGAGTATGGTAGGATCTTGTAAATAATGGAATTGGGCGGTGTTTTTGGATTTCCAAAAGGCGTTTGATAAGGTGCCCCATAAAAGGCTGCTGAAGAAGATTAGGGCACATGGAGTTGGGGGTAGTGTGTTAAAGTGGATTGGGGACTGGCTATCCGACAGGAAGCAAAGAGTCGGAATAAATGGGTGTTTTTCCGGTTGGAGGAAGGTAACTAGTGGCGTGCCGCAGGGATCGGTACTCGGGCCGCAACTGTTTACCATTTATATAGATGATCTGGAGGAGGGGACGGAGTGTAGGGTAACGAAGTTTGCAGACGACACAAAGATAAGTGGAAAAGTGAATCATGTGGAGGACGGAGAAGATCTGCAGAGAGATTTGGACAGGCTGAGTGAGTGGGCGAGGATATGGCAAATGGAGTATAACGTTGATAAATGCGAGGTTATACACTTTGGAGGAAATAATAACAAATGGGATTACTATCTCAATGGAAACAAATTAAAACATGCTACCGTGCAAAGGGACCTGGGGGTCCTTGTGCATGAGACGCAAAAGCCCAGTCTGCAGGTACAACAGGTGATCAAGAAGGCAAATGGGATGTTGGCCTATATTGCGAGGGGGATAGAATATAAAAGCAGGGATGTCTTGATGCACCTGTACAGGGCATTGGTGAGGCCGCAGCTGGAATACTGTGTGCAGTATTGGTCCCCTTATATGAGGAAGGATATATTGGCATTGGAGGGAGTGCAGAGAAGGTTCACCAGGTTGATACCGGAGATGAGGGGTTTGGATTATGAGGAGAGGCTGAGGAGATTGGGTTTGTACTCGTTGGAGTTTAGAAGGATGAGGGGGGATCTTATGGAGACTTATAAGATAATGCGGGGGCTGGATAGGGTGGAGGCGGAGAGATTCTTTCCACTTAGTAAGGAAGTTAAAACTAGAGGACACAGCCTCAAAATAAAGGGGGGTCGGTTTAAGACAGAGTTGAGGAGGAACTTCTTCTCCCAGAGGGTGGTGAATCTCTGGAATTCTCTGCCCACTGAGGTGGTGGAGGCTACCTCGCTGAATATGTTTAAAGCGCGGATGGATGGATTCCTGAGCGGTAAGGGAATTAAGGGTTATGGGGATCAGGCGGGTAAGTGGTACTGATCCACGTCAGATCAGCCATGATCTTATTGAATGGCGGGGCAGGCTCGAGGGGCTAGATGGCCTACTCCTGCTCCTATTTCTTCTGTTCTTATGTTCTTATGAATTCTGATGATGGGACTTTCACCTCCGAGGACCTATTGCAGGTATAATCCCAGTATAAGTGGCAAAGTTGTTGTGTTCAACAAACAAAGAACAAAGAACAAAGAACAGTACAGCACAGGAAACAGGCCCTTCGGCCCTCCAAGCCTGTGCCGCTCCTTGGTCCAACGAGACCAATCGTTTGTATCCCTCCATTCCCAGGCTGCTCATGTGACTATCCAGGTAAGTCTTAAACGATGTCAGCGTGCCTGCCTCCACCACCCTACTTGGCAGCGCATTCCAGACCCCACCACCCTCTGTGTAAAAAACGTCCCTCTGATGTCTGAGTTATACTTCGCCCCTCTCACCTTGAGCCCGTGACCCCTCGTGATCGTCACCTCCGACCTGGGAAAAAGCTTCCCACTGTTCACCCTATCTATACCCTTCATAATCTTGTACACCTCTATTAGATCTCCCCTCATTCTCCGTCTTTCCAAGGAGAACAACCCCAGTTTACCCAATCTCTCCTCATAGCTAAGACCCTCCATACCAGGCAACATCCTGGTAAACCTTCTCTGCACTCTCTCCAATGCCTCCACGTCCTTCTGGTAGTGCGGCGACCAGAACTGGACGCAGTACTCCAAATGTGGCCTAACCAGCGTTCTATACAGCTGCATCATCAGACTCCAGCTTTTATACTCTATACCCCGTCCTATAAAGGCAAGCATACCATATGCCTTCTTTACCACCTTCTCCACCTGTGTTGCCACCTTCAAGGATTTGTGGACTTGCACACCTAGGTTCCTCTGTGTTTCTATACTCCTGATGACTCTGCCATTTATTGTATAACTCCTCCCTACATTATTTCTTCCAAAATGCATCACTTCGCATTTATCCGGTGTTACATGGTGTTATAGAATGTTCAAACCAAGTATTTGGTGCAAGAAAACTTTGTCAATCCAAATCGCGTTGGGACCCATTAAACCATTCCAAAGAATGTGTCTCATGGTGCTCAGATTACATTAAATTGATTACATGATTCCTTGGATGATACTAAAACAGTGTGGGGTATCACGAGTGGAATACACTGGAACTAAATTGGTGAGGGTACTGGAAGAATAAAGCAAGAGTCTTTATTCTTTCATAGAATGCTGGTAATGCCAACATTTGGTGCCCATCCCTAACTGCCCTTGATCCGAGTGTCTCATTCGGCCATTTCAGAGGGCAGTTAAGAGTCACCCACATTGCTGTCGTTATGGATTCACATGCAGGCCAGACTGGATAAGGATGACAGATTACCTTCCCCAAAGGACATTAGTGAACCAGATGGGTTTTTCCCACACTCGACAATGGTTTAGTGGTCACCATCACTGAGGCTAGTTTTCAATTCCAGATTTATTAATTGGATTTAAATTCCACCAGCTGCGGTGGTGGAATGTGGACCCATTTCCCGCAGACCATTAGCCCCGGTCACAGGATCACAAGCTGATCATGGGGAAAGAAATAACAACCAAAAGAAGCATGGTCTGAAAGAATAAAGATCTGGAATTTTAAAAAATTAACAGAAATGTTCATAATAAATGTCTGGATCACAGGGATCGTGGGGCTGCATCCTTAGCCCCTTACAATACTCCTTATACACCTATATCTGTGTGGCTAAATTCCCCTCCAACTTCATTTTCAAGTTTGTCGTAACACCACTGTAGTGCGTCAGATCTCAAACAATGACAAGACAGATTACAGGAATGAGATAGAGAATCTGGTGAACTGGTGCAGCAACAATAATCTCTCCCTCAATGTCAACAAAATGAAGGATATAGTCATCAACGTTAGGAAGTGTAGTGGAGAACACGCCCCTGTCTACATCAATGGGGACGAAGTAGAAATTGTCAAAAGCTTCAAGTTTTTATGTGTCCAGATCACCAACAACCTGTCCTTGTCCCTCCATGCCAACACTGTAGTTAAGAAAGCCCACCAATGGCTCTACTTTCTCAGGAGGCTAAGGAAATTTGGCACGCCTGCACTGGCCGGGAGGCCAAGTGGCAAATGCAGATGCCTTAAGGAGGCAACCTTTTGCAGACACCCCACCAATGGTACCCCAAGTGGAAGAGATGGTAATGACCATGAATTTTCTGGATACCTTCACAGTGGCCGCATATAATATCGGTCTTTTGACGCAAAAAGACTCTGTCCTCACAAAAGTTAAACACTTAGTACTGACAGGGGAAATGGAAAGGCCAGTACAGCTCCAGTTCCACCCTTATTGGAGAAGAGAGCAGCTCAGGTTAGAAGAGGGAATACTGCTATGGGGGAGCGTGAGTGATTGTTCTGAGTCCGGGTCACCGTGCCATACTGGCTGAACTAAATCACTACCCAGGAGTGTCCACAATGAAGATACTGGCCAGAAGCTATGTTTGGTAGCCCAGAATGAAAACGGACATAGCAGTGCTCAAGGGTGCTGCCTGGAACGCCAAGATGGACATATGTTGTCACCAGCAGCTCTCCTACACCTTGGGAATGGGCAGGTAGACCATGGACTCGGCTGCATGTGGATTATGCAGGCCCATTCATGGGCTTGATTTTCTTGGTCATAGTGGGTGCCCAATTGGATGGAAAGCCATAGGATGCATTCAACGACCACAACAATAACGCTAAAGAAACTTTGCACCTTCTTTTCAACATGTGGGATCCCGGAGCTGCTGGTCGCTGACAATGGACCAGCTTTCGCCAGCCAAGAGTTCACCCGGTTTATGAAGTTGAATGGGATTTGACATATCAGGACGGCACCGTACCAACCATCGCCAAACAGTCCAGACTTTAAAAGCTGCTTTAAGGAACAACTGGCAGTATTAATAGACACAAAGCTTCCCATTAGTTATTAGATTATAGAACAAGCCCCCCGCCATGTCACTCCAGGAATAGCACCTGCAGGATTGCTCAATGGGCAGACAACTCTACACCAGATTAAGTTTGTTATTCCCAAACCTGGGGGGGAGGTGTGGGAAGGGGGGGGGCGGGGAGGGGGGGGGGGGAGTGGGGGGGGGGAGAAAAGCAACAAGAAGTCCAATGCAGAGGCCATGACAATAGCAGCCGGGAGAGGCAATTGGAGGCTGGAGAAAAAGGTTGGGTAAAGAATTACGTAAACGGTCCCATATGTTACCTGGAATGGTTGAGTGTCGGATGGGGCCTGTATCCTACTGAATATGCATGGGTGAGGCCATCCTGAAAAAAACATCTGGATCAGGTGCCGGCCACAAAATCACAGTTTGTCCTGGAACCAACTATGCCCAGCAGGCTGAGGACCGAGGAGAGTTCTCCCAGACTGGCCAGCCCCACCTCTCTGTCGCTCATAGTTAGACCCTCGGAGTCCAAAATAGACACTGCGGGCGAAGCCACGGCTACTCCTCTGCCACGCAAGGAAGGGGGTGAACTAGAACTGCGGCGCACGCGTCGTAAGAGACGGGCACCTGTTGGACACACTCCTCCCATGTCAGATGCCGAGTTGGAGGATCCAGACTCAATACTCAAGAGATCCATGAGCTGTGCGAACTGCCAAGGTTCCTCACACCTGGGGGGTGGGAGGGACTTCAATGAGGCCAATGAGAGTTGGCCTCTTGGAGTATGAGCTCCATGACTGAGATCATAATGGCCTGGCTAGTCAGGGAGCCTCACCTGTATATAAATATGGGAGTGTCAGGTTCACCGGCATGCTCGATTCTGACTTTGTATCTGAAGCACTCTAGATGTGGAATAGTTTGTAAATAAAGGGAATCTGGTGAAGGAACACCCGGCCTCTGAAGAGTAATTTCACAGAGTGTGAGTAATTTCAGATGTGGGATGATATAAGGGGAGCAGGCTTAAGGGCAACATTAGGGCTTAAGTTTCCAAATGCTTTCCAAATTGCCAAACTGGCTTTTTTATCACCTTATGTCCAGTTCTCTTGTCGTTTAACAGAGATACAATGCCACTATTGGGCAAAAATGCCACTCGAACTGAATTATGTGGTTAAGATGATTAATTTTCTCATTCTAAAGCTATATTGCAATGTCAATTTGTGAATAAACATGTTGCATACACGCATGCAAACATTCGAATTCAGATAGGAGTAGGCCACTGGTATCCTCATGCCTGCTCTGCCATTCAATAATGGCTGATCTGATTGTAACCTCAATTCCACATTCCTATCGACCACCAGTAACCTTTCACCCCCCGCCCCCGGCCTCATCAAGAATCTAGCTACCTCTGAGCTTAAAAAATATTCAAAGACTCTGCTTTCACCGGCTTTTGAGGAAGAGAGTCCCAAAGGCTCACAAGGTTGTTCTCCTTGGAAAGACGGAGAATGAGGGGAGATCTAATAGAGGTGTACAAGATTATGAAGGGTATAGATAGGGTGAACAGTGGGAAGCTTTTTCCCAGATCGGAGGTGACGATCACGAGGGGTCACGGGCTCAAGCTGAGAGGGGCGAAGTATAACTCAGATATCAGAGGGACGTTTTTTACACAGAGGGTGGTGGGGGCCTGGAATGCGCTGCCAAGTAGGGTGGTGGAGACAGGCACGCTGACATCGTTTAAGACTTGCCTGGATAGTCACATGAGCAGCCTGGGAATGGAGGGATACAAACGATTGGTCTAGTTGGACCAAGGAGCGGCACAGGCTTGGAGGGCCGAAGGGCCTGTTTCCTGTGCTGTACTGTTCTTTGTTCTTTGTAACCCTCTAAGAGAAAAAGATTCTCCTCATCTCTGTCTTCCATGGGCAATGTGGCGATTTGTCATGATTGTCCCTTTCGGGGCAACACAGCAGAAGAGGCTCATCTGGCTTGGGACCGCATTTGAGACAGAGTGTGGGCAATCATCCCAGGGGGTGGAGCCCTCTCTTGGGCAGAAGACATTTAGACAAAAAACATAGAAAAAAATACAGCACAAACAGGCCCTTCGGCCCACAAGTTGCGCTGGTCATGTCCCTACCTACCTAGGCTTATATATAGGCTTACCTATAACCCTCAATCCTGTTAATCATAGAATCATAGAATTCCAACAGTACAGAAAGAGGCCATTCGGCCCATCGAGTCTGCACCGACCACAATCCCACCCAGGCCCGACCCCCATTTCCCTAAATATTTTACCCACTAATCCCTCTAACCTAGGCATCTCAGGATGCTAAGGGGCAATTTTTAGCACGGCCAATCAACATAACCCTTGGACTGTGGGAGTGCCAGGTTCACCGGCACGCTTGATTCTGAGGAAACCGGAGCACCCGGAGGAAACCCACGCAGACACGAGGAGAATGTGCAAACTCCACACAGACAGTGACCCAAGCCGGGAATCGAACCCGGGACCCTGGAGCTGTGAAGCAGCAGTGCTAACCACTGTGCTACCGTGCCGCCCGTCCATGTAAGTCCCATGTACTCATCCAGAAGTCTCTTAAAAGACCCTATCGAGTTTACCTCCACCACCACTGACGGCAGCCGATTCCACTCGCCCACCACCCTCGGAGTGAAAAACATACCCCTGACATCTCCTCTGTACCTACTCCCCAGCACCTTAAACCTGTGTCCTCTCGTAGCTGCCATTTCAGCCCTGGGAAAAAGCCTCTGAGAATCCACCCGATCTATACCTCTCAACATCTTGTAAACCTCTATCAGGTCACCTCTCATCCTACGTCTCTCCATGGAGAAAAGACCGAGCTCCCTCAACCTATCCTCATAAGGCATGCCTCCCAATCCAGGCAACATCCTTGTAAATCTTCTCTGCACCCTTTCAATCATTTCCACATCCCTCCTGTAATGAGGTGACCAGAACTGAGCACAGTACTCCAAGTGGGTCTGAAGAGGGTCTCAGAAAGCTGCACCATTATCCCCGACTCCTAAACTCAATCCCTCGATTGATGAAGGCCAGCATACTATACGCCTTCTTAACCACCTCCTCTACCTGCGGGGCCGATTTAAGAGTCCTATGGACCCGGACCCCAAGGTCCTTCTGATCCTCTACCGTACTAAGAGTCTTACCCTTGATATTATACTCCTTCATCCCATTTGACCTGCCAAAATGGACCACTACACATTTATCCGAGTTGAAGTCCATCTGCCACTTCTCCGCCCATCTATCTATGCCACGCTGCAGCTTCTGACATCCCTCCAACCTATCCACAACACCACCAACCTTCGTGTCATCGGCAAACTTACCAACCCATCCCTCCACTTCCTCATCCAGGTCATTTATGAAAATGACAAACAGCAAGGGTCCCAGAACAGATCCCTGGGGCACTCCACTGGTGACCGACCTCCATTCAGAAAAAGACACGTCTACAACCACTCTCTGCCTTCTGCAGGCAAGCCAGTTCTGAATCCACAAGGCAACAGCCCCTTGGATCCCATGCCCTCTCACTTTCTCGAGAAGTCTTGCAAGGGGGACCTTATCGAATGCCTTGCTGAAGTCCATATAAACCACATCTACCGCTTTTCCTTCGTCAATGTGTTTAGTCACATTTTCAAAGAACTCCACCAGGCTCGTAAGGCACGATCTGCCTTTGACAAAGCCGTGCTGACTACTGAGCATACTAAACTTCTCTAAATGTTCATAAATCCTGTCCCTCAGGATCTTCTCCATCAGTTTACCAACCACTGAGGTTAGACTCGCCGGTCGGTAATTACCTGGGCTATCCCTATTCCCTTTCTTGAATATAGGAACCACATCCGCAATCCTCCGGAACCTCTCCCGTCTCCATCGACGACGCAAAGATCATCGCCAGAGGCTCTGCAATCTCTTCCCTCGCCTCCCACAGTAACCTGGGGTACATCCCATCCGGACCCGGCGACTTATCTATCTTGATACTATTCAAAGTTTCCAACACATCCTCTTTCTTAATGTCCGCATACTCAATCTTTTCAGTCCGCCTCAATCCAGGTCTTTTTCCACAGTGAATACCGAGGTAAAATATTCATTAAGCACCTCTGCTATTTCTTCCGGTACAGACTTTCTCACCTTCACCTTTTATATGTCCTAGTCCGTCACATCTCATCCTTTTACTCTTCACATATTTATAGAACGCCTTAGGGTTCTCCTTAATCTTTCCTGCCAAGGCCTTCTCGTGACCCCTTCTGGCTCTCCTAATTTCTTTCTTAAGTCACTTCCTACAAGCCGTATACTCATCTAGATCCCTATCATCGCCGAGCTCTCTGAACCTTTTGTACGCTTTCCTTTTCTTTCTCACTAGGTTCAGCGCAGCTTTCGTGCACCACGGTTCCCGTAACCTACCAACACCTCCCTGTCTCATCGGAACGTTGTCATGCAGAACTCCAGACAAACATTCCTTGAAAATCTGCCACCTTACTTCAATACTTTTCGTCGAGAATGCCTCCTTCCAATTTATGCCTCTGATCTCCTGCCTGATGGCTTCATATTTCCCCTTACTCCAGATAAACACTTTCCTAGCTTGCCTGATCCTATCTCTTTCCAATGCTAGCGTAAAGGAGATAGAGTTATGATCGCTATCCCCAAGATGCTCCCCCACTGAGAGATCCGACACCTGTCCAGGCTCATTAGCCAGTACCAGATCAAGTACAGCCTCTCCTCTTGTAGGCTTATCCACATGCTGTGTCAGGAAACCCTCCTGAACACACCTAACAAACTCCTCCCCATCCAAACCCCTTACCCTAGGGATATTCCAATTGATGTTTGGGAAATTAAAGTCTCCCATCACGACAACCCTGTTATTCCTACATCTCTCCAGGATCTGTTTCCCTATCTGCTCCTCAACATCCCTGTTACTATTGGGCGGCCTGTAGAAAACACCCAGCAAAGTTATCAACCCCTTCCCACTCCGAACTTCCACCCACTGAGACTCCGTAGACAATCCCTCCACAGCATACACCTTCTCTACAGCTGTGACACTATCCCTGATCAGCAATGCCACTCCACCCCCTCTCTTGCCTCCCTCCCTGTCCTTTATGAAACATCTGAAACCCGGCACCCATAGAACCATAGAAAATTACAGCTCAGAAAGTATCCCGAAGTATCCCGAAGTATCCAGTCCTGTCCCTGTCCCCAAGTCTCCGTAATGGCCACCACATCACACTTCCAAGCATTGATCCACACTCAAAGCTCATCCACTTTATTCACTACACTCCTGGCGTTAAAATAGACACATCTCAAACCTTTGGTCTGAGCTCTCCCCTTCTCCATCACCCGTCTATTCTCCCTCTTACACTGTCTACAATCCTTCTCTATTTGCGGGCTAACCTCCTCGCTCTCAGTCATCTCCTCACGATTCCCTCCCCCCAACCTTTCTAGTTTAAAGTCTCCCCAGTAGCCTTAGCCAACCTTCCTGCCAGGATATTGGTCCCCCTGGGATTCAAGTGCCACCCGTCTTTTTTGTACATGTCACACCTGCCCCTAAAGAGGTCCCAATGATCCAGGAACCTGAATCCCTGCCCCCTGCACCAGTCCCTCAGCCACGCATTCATCCTCCACCTCACTCCATTCCTGCTCTCACTTTCCTGTGGCACAGGCAGCAATCCTGAGATTACTACCTTTGTGTTCCTCCTTCCCAACTGTCTACCTAGCTCCCTATATTCTCTTTTCATGACCCCTTCCATCTTCCTACCTATGTCAGCGGTACCTATATGTACCATGACCTCTGGCTCCTCTTCCTCCCACCTCAGGATTTCTGGGACGCGATCAGAGACATCCCGGATTCTGGTACCAGGGAGACAGACCACCATCCGAGACTCCCGTCTGCCTCTGCAAAAATGCCTGTCCGACCCTCTTACTGTCGAGTCCCCGATTAATACTGCCTTCCTCCTCCTTTCCTTAGCCCTCTGAGTTACAGGGCCGGACTCTGCTCCAGAGACACGGCCACTGCTGCTTCCCCCAGGTGGGCTGTCCCCCCCAGCAGTACTCAGACAGGAGTACTTATTGTGAAGGGGCACATACACCGGGGTGCTCTCTATCACCCGAGCTTTCCCCTTCCTGGACGTTACCCACTTGTCTGCCTCCCGTGGCCCTGGTGTGACCACCTGCTCATTTTCCCTAACCAGACGAAGATCCTCGAGCTGCAGTTCCAGTTCTCTAACACGGTCCCTTAGGAACCGCAGCTCGACACACCCATCAAAGATATGGATGTCCGGGAGGCCAGGAGCCTCCAGGACCTCCCACATCCTACATTGGGAACAACAGACTGGCCTCACACTCATAATTTCCCTCCTTATTTCAAGGAACACAGAGAAACGTACTTAAGGATTAAACTTACCCCGCCTCGCCCTTTCCGCCTAAGCCCTTAGCGCCAAAGCCCTTCAGCTCTCACTCTGCGCCCTTCTCACTCCGCTGTCTGCTAACGACGCTGCCCGCTGAATAGTGCGGCCTGCTTTTATACCTCCCGTGCGCTGAAGAAAAATTTGACCCTTCCCAGAACACCCAGCGGCCTACTTCCGGGTTAGAGTTCAATGTAGAGTTCAATGTAGAAGAGATGAAGGGACTAGAGCAGTCATGTGGCTGCTGGCCTCTGTACAGATTTTCTTATTAATAAATAACTTTTGTGTTTCTAAAGAAGGCATTGTTACATCCGGCGACAAGGTTAAAATTATCATGATACTGCCTCTGGCCCAACATTAGTGAGTATCCTTGTTTAAATTGAAATCTGAACAAAAAATTGTCCTCACCTAAAATGCCTGTCTTTGGGTGAACAGACTCATTTGAGATGATAAGATACTGCCAGATACTGAATCATGTAGAATCAGGAAGGATGGACCAGTCCAAGCTGCGGAGATAATGGAAAACCTCAGACGAGGCAATAGAGGACCCCAGAAAGAGTGCACTGAAAGATCCCAGAAGGATGATACTGAAAGATCCCAGAAGGATGATACTGAAAGATCCCAGAAGGATGATACTGAAAGATCCCAGATGAAGAGCATTGAGAAAATTACAAAATGGAAACGCATCAACATTTCATTGAGACAGACCCAACCAACAGCGACATCAAAAGGATTTATCTCAAGTTAAGACAAGTAGAAATGAAGGTTCTATCTGGGAAAAGTATATGCCCAGCAAGAACATGGTGGATTAACCTGAGAAGAAATGCAGAAATTTTAAAAATTGGAAGAAACTAGGAACTTGGGCGGCGTGGTGGCACAGTGGTTAACACTGTTGCCTCACAGCGCCAGAGACTCAGGTTCGATCCCCGTCTTGGGTCACTGTCTGTGCGAAGTCTGCATGTTGTCCCCGTGTCTGCGTGGATTTCCTCCGGGTGCTCCAGTTTTCTCCCACAGTCCAGTGCAGGTTAAGTGCATTGGCCATGCTAAATTCTCCCTCAGTGTAACCCAAACAGGCGACGGAGTGTGGCAACTGGGGGATTCTCACAATAACTTCATTGCAGTGTTAATGTAAGCCTTACTTGTGACTTATAAATAAACTTTACTGACAAAGACGGATCAGCAAAAATATTTAAAGCACTGGAGAAGATATTAAACAAGAAGCCAGTGGGTGGTTATAGAGAGTTGTATTTCAAACTGGAGACCTGTGACCAGCGGTGTGCCTCAGGGATCAGTGCTGGGTCCACTGTTATTTGTCATTTATATTAATGATTTGGATGAGAGTATAGGTGGCATGGTTAGTAAGTTTGCAGATAACACCAAGATTGGTGGCATAGTGGACAGGGAAGAAAGTTATCTCCAATTGCAACGGGATCTTGACCAATTGGGCCAGTGGGCTGACGAATGGCAGATGCAGTTTAATTTAGATAAATGTGAGGTGATGCATTTTGGCAGATTGAACCAGGGCAGGACTTACTCAGTTAATGGTAGGGCGTTGGGGAGAGTTACAGAACAAAGAGATCGAGGGGTACAGGGTCATAGCTCCTTGAAAGTGAGTCACAGGTGGACAGAGTGGTGAAGAAGGCATTCAGCATGCTTGGTTTCATCGGTCAGAACATTGACTACAGGAGTTGGGACGTCTTGGTGAAGTTGTACAAGACATTGGTAAGGCCACACTTGGAATACTGTGTGCAGTTCTGGTCACCCTATTATAGAAAGAATATTATTAAACTAGAAAGAGTGCAGAAAAGCTTTACTGGGATGCTACTGGGACTTGATGAGTTATAAGGAGAGGCTGGATAGACTGGGACTTTTTTCTCTGCAGCGTAGGAGGCTGAGGGGTGATCTTATAGAGGTCTATAAAATAATGAGGGGCACAGATCAGCTAGATAGTCAATATCTTTTCCCAAAGGTAGGGGAGTCTAAAACTAGAGGCCATAGGTTTAAGGTGAGAGGGGAGAGATACGAAAGTGTCTAGAGGGGCAATTTTTTCACAGAGGGTGGTGAGTGTCTGGAACAAGCTGCCAGAGGTAGCAGTAGAGGCGGGTATAATTTTGTTTATTAAAAAGCATTTAGGTAGTTACATGGGTAAAATGGGTGTAGAGGGATATGGGCCAAATGCAGGCAATTGGGATTAGCTTCAGGGTTTAAAAAAAAAAAGGGCGGCATGGACAAGTTGGGCTGAAGGGCCTGTTTCCATGCTGTAAACCTCTATGACTCTATAAGATGAAATGACTGATAGTGAACTGAAATAAGTTACAAAGATTTACAAAATGAAGTTAAGAAGAAGTAGCAATTAATGAGACAATGGAGAATAAACTGAACACCATGAAGAGCAACTTGAAAATAAGTCGAGGTCCAGTGAAGAGTTGAATCCGGAGAATAAGAGCTTGAAGAAGAGATTGACAGTGAGAAATTAACTGGAGAGGTAAAACCATTGAAATTGGCAGCAGAATCCACAATTCAAACAGGGGAAGAAACTGAGATTACGAGTGAGAATCTTTGGCCTCCCCTCAGTGTTTTTCTCAGTGGCAGGAGGCAGCCTGCCATTGGCTGGTGGTGGCATCTTCTGGTCCCACTGCTGTCAATGGGAATTCTCATTGAAGCCATCCCACTCTGTTGGGAAACCTGCGGCAGGAGGTGCGCTGCCAGCGGGACCAGGGAATACCATTGGCGTGAACAGCCAGGAGAATTCCGGCCTACGCGCCAGAACCAGATTGCCCAAATAGACACACGAATGGAAAAGCGCAAGAGCTGACATGATAAAATGGTCGATGGAAAAGATGCTGAACTGAAATGTTGGGAAGAAAAGAAACTTTATCATGTGACCTAAGTACCAGAGATAGAGCATTACAACCATTCCCCTGTACGTGACACAGCGGGATTATGAAAGAACTGTCAAGACTGCATTTGGAATTGTATCCAGTTAAATCCTACCAATAAATATGTTTATGTTTGAACACACAAGACTCGAGATCTCACCAATGGGCCATCACCTCTGCGACAATAAAAAAAATTAAATACATAATATGACAGTGCCCTAAAAGAAACTTTGGCAGTGTTTCAAGTTGAATTATTGCCCCTAAGATCGGACTCCTGCCACACCCAGTAGACATGATGTGGAGATGCCGGCGTTGGACTGGGGTAAACACAGTAAGAAGTTTAACAACACCAGCTTAAAGTCCAACAGGTTTATTTGGTAGCAAAAGCCACACAAGCTTTCGGAGCTCTGAGCCCCTTCTTCAGGTGAGTGGGAATTCTGTTCACAAACAGAGTTTATAAAGACACAGACTCAATTTACATGAATAATGGTTGGAATGCGAATACTTACAACTAATCAAGTCTTTAAGAAACAAAACAATGTGAGTGGAGAGAGCATCAAGACAGGCTAAAAAGATGTGTATTGTCTCCAGACAAGACAGCCAGTGAAACTCTGTGGGGGTTACACATAGTGTGACATTCCGCAGCAAACTACCCAGCCTTCAGGACCTTCAAACAACCGCACAACCTCAAACAGACCATTGTCTGCAGCAAACTACCCAGCCTTCAGGAGAACAGTGACCACAACACCACACAACCCTGTCACAGCAACCTCTGCAAGACGTGCCGGATCATCAACACAGATGCCATCATCTCACGTGAGAACACCATCCACCAGGTACACGGTACATACTCTTGCAACTCGGACAACGTTGTCTACCTGATACTCTGCAAGAAAGGATGTCCCGAGGCATGGTACATTGGGGAAACTATGCAGACGCTGTGACAACGGATGAATGAACACCGCTCGACAATCACCAGGCAAGACTGTTCTCTTCCTGTGGGGGAGCACTTCAGCGGTCACGGGCATTCGGCCTCTGATATTCGGGTAAGCGTTCTCCAAGGCGGCCTTCGCGACACACGACGACGCAGAGTCGCTGAGCAGAAACTGATAGCCAAGTTCCGCACACACGAGGAAGGCCTCAACCGGGATATTGGGTTCATGTCCCACTATTTGTAACCCCCACAGAGTTTCACTGGCTGTCTTGTCTGGAGACAATACACATCTTTTTAGCCTGCCTTGATGCTCTCTCCACTCACATTGTTTTGTTTCTTAAAGACTTGATTAGTTGTAAGTATTCGCATTCCAACCATTATTCATGTAAATTGAGTCTGTGTCTTTATAAGCTCTCTGTTTGTGAACAGAATTCCCTCTCACCTGAAGAAGGGGCTTAGAGCTCCGAAAGCTTGTGTGGCTTTTGCTACCAAATAAACCTGTTGGACTTTAACCTGGTGTTGTTAAACTTCTTACTGTGTTTACACCCAGTAGACACAGAGAGATGGATCATTTGTAAGCCTGTTGATCGCTGAGGAGTTGAGAGATGCTTCAGCAGCCAGTGTTGCCGTCTAGAAATGTTTGTGAACTTGTCAGCATCGAAGAACCTGATCGCCGATTTACAGACGTAACTGATATCTCCGCGGAAGCAAATAGTAATGAACTGCCTGTGCCTGGAGAGGTATCTGTCATTGCAGTTTCTGTTAATCTCAATCCTGTGGAAGCGTCTCAGACTCCCAGAATTACACCGCTCCTCAAAAAACAGAAAATGTAAGCTTGTGATAAATAAACATTTTTTAAAAATTGAAGTTAGCCTTTGGATGCTCTTTTAATTACAAACACTGCACTCACAGATTCCCAGATAACTGCCGATACTCCAAGTGCACTTCTTCTTCCCCGAGAGATACACAAAGGATAACCGCAAAACTGATTTAAAAAAGCGTTCCAGTTTTTCATCGTCATTTGGAGGAGTCTCCTTGTCGGTGTTGGAGAGCTGCTGCTTTTCCTGATCTGCTTCCATTATTGACTCTGAGCTCAGCAGGTTCTGCTTTGAAGTCTCCAATCTCAGGGGAGGTTGAGTTGTCAGCCTGTCTCAGGTCTGGCTTTACATACGTGCAATCCTCATGCTCTACAACAGAAGAAACAACGAGAAACTAAACTGGAAACAACACGAATTACATTCAATTGCTGACTCTGCCCTCTCTGCACTGTCCAATAAATTCTCCAAGGACATTTTAACACAACATTCAAGGATTTTTGAGAGATCATATTAAGTGAGAAGTGCTTTTACAGAAACTGCACCATAGAATCCCTACGGTGCAGAAGGAGACCACTCGGCCCATCGAGTCTGCACTGACTCCCCAAAAGAGCATCTTACCCAGGCACAGGTGATTAGGTCCCCTGGGGGAGAGGGTCATGCCTGGGCACTGACCCTGGCACTGTTGGGGTGAGGGTACCGTGTGGGGGTGTGGCTGTTCTATTTTGGGGAGGGGGTTCTCTGGGTGGGAAGCTCTGTGAAGGAGGATGGAGGTGGGCTCGGTGAAGAGGGAGTTTCTGTCGGGTGAAGGTTCTATTTTTATTTCTTAACTTTGTGGCATTCTTAGAAAATGATGCCTGGGCCCAGTGTGGGCTGTATCCCATTTCCTGCCCAACTTTATCTGTTCCATCTTCTTGACCTGTCTGTCACACCTGCTGTATCCCTCTCTCTCTGTCCTTTGCCATGTTCTCCACTTTATTCTTTAGCGGGATGTGGGTGTCACCGGCTGGGCCGGCATTTGTTGCCCATCCCCGATTGCCCTTGAACTCAGTGTCTCACTCGGCCATTTCAGAGGACAGTTAAGACTCAACCACATTGCTGTGGATCTGGAGTCACATGTAGGCCAGACCGGGTAAGGACGGCAGATTTCCTTCCCTCAAGGACATTAGTGAATCAGATGGGTTTTTACAACAATACTTCAAAAGCAGAATACTTTTCATAGAAATCATAGAATCATAGAAACCCTACTGTACAGAAAGAGGCCATTCGGCCCATCGAGTCTGCACCGACCACAATCCCACCCAGGCCCCACCCCCACATATTTACCCGCTAATCCCTCTAACCTACGCATCTCAGGATTCTAAGGGGCAATTTTTAACCTGGCCAATCAACCTAACCCACACATCTTTGGACTGTGGGAGGAAACCGGAGCACCCGGAGGAAACCCACGCAGGTACGAGGAGAATGTGCAAACTCCACACAGACAGTGACCCAAGCCGGGAATCGAACCCAGGACCCTGGAGCTGTGAAGCAGCAGTGCTAACCACTGCCGCCCTATTTTGCAGCAGAATGCTGGAAATCTGAAATAAAAACAGAAAATGCTGGAAAAACTCAGCAGTTTTGGCAGCATCTGTGGAGGGAGGGAGAAAAATAGTTAATGTTCTGAGTTCCTGTGACTCTACTTCAGAGAATTTTTACAAACAGTGATGATAGTCTCAGTCATGGCGAATGTGAAACTGTCTTTCATTTCTGGATGTCTAAAAATTGTATTCTAAATTTCACCATAGAACCATAGAACCCCTACAGTACAGGAGCAAGTCATTCAGCACATTGACCCTGCACTGACAACAATCCCTATCCCCATAACCCCCTGCATTTACCCGAGCTAGTCCCCCTGTCACTTTAAGGGGCAATTTACCAATCCACCTAACCTGTACGTCTTTCGGACTGTGGGAGGAAACTAGCGCACCCGGAGGAAACCCATGCAGACACAGGGAGAATGTGCAGACTCCGCACAGACAGTAACCCAAGGCGGGAATCGAACCCGGGTCCTTGGAGTTGTGAGGCAGTAGTGCTAACCACTGTGCCATCATGCTGCCGTTGTTCACCAGTTTGGTGGATCGTATTGTTAACAACAATGAATAAAAATCAGAATGTGGGTTGTCAGAGCTGGTGCAGTGCTCCTGCACTGAAGGAAACAGGAGTAGTAAGGGCTGCTATTGCCCACAAATTTACAAAGTAGTAACTTACCTTGCAATGTCTCAGAGCTGTTCAGTGATGATGAACCCTTTTCGATCCAATGCAGTTGCCCAGAGGCTGCTGACTAGGCCACAGGCTCTCGCTAAATGCTCCCATTCAGCATTGCCTCCAGTTTTAATTGGTCACCTTATCTTCAAATTGTAACATCTTCACACATTTTGTCTCACTGTTGCAGAATACATTAGCTGCTTTTCCAGGGTCGCACTGTTCCTGGTGATGGTGAAGGCCCATCAGTTGGTTTGTGGTTGTCAGGGGCATGCAGTGGGGTGAAGTGACAAGCTGGCAGCATTTTGTTGTGTCAAGAGAGCTTTCCAGCACCTCATCTGCTGAAGTGCTGTTTATAAAGAAACCGGATTGTCTGATCCTGCCAAAAATCAATGGGCTTTTGGCTGGCCATCTGCAATGGGGGCAGGGTGGGGCACAGTGCAGTGGTATCGTCACTGAACTAGTAATCGAGAGACCCACGATAACTCTGCGACCTCGGTTCAAATCCCACCACAGCAGATGGTGGAAGTTGAATTCAATAAAAATCTGGAATTAAAGGTCTAATGATAACCCCGATACATTTGTTGGAAAAACCCATCAGGTTCACTAGTGACCTTTAGGGGAGGAAATCTGCCGTCCTTACCCGGTCTGGTCTACATGTGACTCCAGAGCCACAGCAATGTGGTCGACTCTTATCTGCCCTCTGAAAGTTGAAAGGCAATTAAAGATGGGCAATAACTATTGGCGAGATCGGAGAAAGATTCGCAATAGAATTCCTCAGGTGCAACTTGAAACTACACAGATGTCTCCACATCCCATGAATACATTTTTAAAAATCGTTCCTTTTAATGAACTTTATTTAGGTTTTTTCCTCTCAGCATTTTCTAAAGACAGTTTCTATTTTTTATAACTGTGGATTAACGAACCTTTTGGGTGGGTGAAGTGGTGCACAAAGACTTGTGTGGATAAGGAAGTTCACAAAAGAGGAAGCTATGAAGCGGGTGAATTTACTGTATTGTAAAAGATGTCCTCGGACAATTTCACTGCTGTGTTCCAATTTATATTGCAATCGGCTTCAGTTAAGCTCTTACACATTGCTCAACTCTTGCATCATTGCACACAACAGTGGCCAGATTGTGGTCACTAAAGGCCTACACTTTGAATAAGTTGTTCAAACACTAATTCTAGAGATACATCATGTTCTTCAGTAACACTGTCCATGGTGTATCACTGCCTCAGCCACAGATCGGAGAGTCCTATGGATGTAGCAACCGTCATGCAATAGCGACGATGCTTAGCCTTGCATGGGACAACCCAAGGCTGCAGGGAGCACAGTGTTAATGGAGTCATAATAAGTAGGACGTCCACTCGGACTACGTGGTAACTATTGCAAGGAGAGTCACTCTATTTTAGCTCCACATCAAGAGGATCTAGATTGGATTTGCATGTGGAGTGCAACTTGAAACTACACAGATGTCTCCCAATACTGACACCTGAGGAATTCCATTGCGAATCTTTCTCCGAACGGAAAAACACCCATTTATCACACCACTCTCTGTTTCCTGTCACTCAGCCTATGATCCAAGTGCCTACTTTCCCTTTTATTCCATCAGCTAGAATCTTTCTCACAAGTTCAAAGGGCCTCTCTGCACTGTAGATTCTATGATTCTATTCTTCTAAGTCAAAAGGACGTAGACAAGTTGCTGGAGTGGGCAGAAAGGTGGCAGAAGATGCTCAACTCGGAGAAGTGTGAGGTGATGCATTTTCATAGGAAGAACATGGAGGGACAAATAAAGTAAGGGGTAAAATTCTTCAGGGATGCAGGACCAGGCTGTATGTGTGCAATGATCATTGAATCATAGAATCCTACAGTGCAGAAAGAGGCCATTCGGCCCATCGAGTTTTCACCATCCACAATCCCACCCAGGCCGTATCCACATATCCCTACATATTTACCCACTAACCCCTCTAACCCATGCATATAAATGATTTGGAAGAAGGTGTAACTGATATAATCAGCAAGTTTGCGGATGACACGAAGATGGCTGGACTTGCGAATAGTGAAGAGCATTGTCGGGCAATACAGCAGGATATAGGTAGGCTGGAAAATTGAGTGGAGAGGTGGCAGATGGAGTTTAATCCGGATAAATGCGAAGTGATGCATTTTGGAAGAAATAATGTAGGGAGGAGTTATACAATAAATGGCAGAGTCATCAGGAGTATAGAAACACAGAGGGACCTAGGTGTGCAAGTCCACAAATCCTTGAAGGTGGCAACACAGGTGGAGAAGGTGGTGAAGAAGGCATATGGTATGCTTGCCTTTATAGGACGGGGTATAGAGTATAAAAGCTGGAGTCTGATGATGCAGCTGTATAGAACGCTGGTTAGGCCACATTTGGAGTACTGTGTCCAATTCTGGTCGCCGCACTACCAGAAGGACGTGGAGGCGTTAGAGAGAGTGCAGAGAAGGTTTACCAGGATGTTGCCTGGTATGGAGGGTCTTAGCTATGAGGAGAGATTGGGAAAACTGGGGTTGTTCTCCCTGGAAAGATGGAGAATGAGGGGAGATCTAATAGAGGTGTACAAGATTATGAAGGGGATAGATAGGGTGAACGGTGGGAAGCTTTTTCCCAGATCAGAAGTGACGTTCACGAGGGGTCACGGGCTCAAGGTGAGAGGGGCGAAGTATAACTCAGATATTAGAGGGATGTTTTTTACACAGAGGGTGGTGGGGGCCTGGAATGCGCTGCCAGGTAGGGTGGTGGAGGCAGGCACGCTGACATCGTTCAAGACTTACCTGGATAGTCACATGAGCAGCCTGGGAATGGAGGGATACAAACGATTGGTCTAGTTGGACCAAGGAGCGGCACAGGCTTGGAGGGCCGAAGGGCCTGTTTCCTGTGCTGTACTGTTCTTTGTTCTTTGTTCTTAAGACCTACCCTCCAAACTAGGCAGCATCCTGGTAAATCTCCTTTGCACTCTTTCCAGTGTCTCCACATCCTTCTTATACTGAGGTGACCAGAACTGCGCACAATATTCCAAATGTGGTCTCACCAAGGTCCTGTACAGTTGCAGCATAACCCCACGGCTCTTAAACTCAAACCCCCTGTTAATGAACGCCAACACACTATAGGCCTTCTTCACGGCTCTATCCACTTGAGTGGCAACCTTCAGAGATCTGTGGATATGAACCCCAAGATCTCTCTGTTCCTCCACAGTCTTCAGAACCCGACCTTTGACCCTGTAATTCACATTTAAATTTGTCCTACCAAAATGAATCACCTCGCATTTGTCAGGGTTAAACTCCATTTGCCATTTTTCAGCCCAGCTTTGCATCCTATCTATGTCTCTTTGCAGCCTACAACAGCCCTCCACCTCATCCACTACTCCACCAATCTTGGTGTCATCAGCAAATTTACTGATCCATCCTTCAGCCCCCTCCTCCAAGTCATTTATAAAAATGACAAATAGCAGAGGACCAAGCACTGATCCCTGTGGCACTCCGCTGGTAACCGGTTTCCAGTCCGAAAATTTTCCATCCACCACCAAAAGGGTCTTCTGTTAGATAGCCAGTTACCTATCCAGTCGACCAAACTTCCCTCTATCCCACACATCCTTACATTCTTCATAAGCCGACCATGGGGGACTTTATCAAACGCCTTACTAAAATCCATGTATATGACATCAACTGCACTACCTTCATCTACATACTTAGTTACCTCCTCAAAAAATTCTATCAAATTTGTGAGGCAAGACTTGCCCTTCACAAATCCGTGCTGACTATCCCGGATTAAGCTGTATCTTTCTAAATGGTCGTAAATCCTATCCCTGAGGACCTTTTCCATCAACTTACCGACCACCGAAGTAAGACTAACCGGCCTATAATTACCAGGGTCATTTCTATTCCCTTTCTTAAACAGAGGAACCACATTTGCCACTCTCCAGTCCTCTGGCACCACCCCCGTGGACAGTGAGGATGCAAAGATCAATGCCAAAGGCTCTGCAATCTCATCCCTTGCCTCCCAACGACTCCTAGGATATATTTGATCAGGCCCAGGGGACTTATCAACTTTCAGTTTATTCAAAATTGCTAGTACATCTTCCCTCCGAACATCTACTTCCTCCAGCCTATCAGCCTGTGACACCCTCTCTTCCTCAAAAACATGGCCCCTCTCCTTGGTGAACACCGAAGAAAAGTATTCATTCATCACCTCTCCTATCTCTTCTGACTCCATACACAAATTCCCACTGCCGTCCTTGACCGGCCCCAACCTCACCCTGGTCATTCTTTTATTCCTCACATAAGAGTAAAAAGCCTTGGGGTTTTCCTTGATCCGACTCGCCAAGGACTTCTCGTGTCCCCTCATAGCTCTCCTAAGCCTTTTTTTCAGCTCATTTCTTGCTAACTTGTAACCCTCCATCGAGCCAACTGAACCTTGTTTTCTCAACCTTCCATACGCTTCCTTCTTCCTCTTGACAAGACGTTCCACCTCTTTTGTGAACCATGGTTCCCTCACTCGGCCATTTCCTCTCTGCTTGGCAGCGACATACCTATCAAGGACACGCAGAATTTGTTCCTTGAAAAAGTTCCACTTATCATTAATGCCTTTGCCTGACAATTTTTGTTCCCATCCTATGCTTCCTAATTCCCACCTGATTGCATCATAATTACCTCTCCCCCAATTGTAAACCTTGCCCTGCCGTACGGCCCTCTCCCTCTCCATTGCAATAACAAAAGACACCGAATTGTGGTCACTATCTCCAAAGTGCTCTCCCACAACCAAATCCAACACTTGGCCCGGCTCATTTCCCAGTACCAAATCTAATGTGGCCCCACCTCTTGTCGGCTTATCCACATATTGTGTCAGGAACCCCTCCTGCACACACTGCATAAAAACTGCCCCATCCGAACTATTCGACCTATAAAGGTTCCAATCAATGTTTGGAAGGTTAAAGTCCCCCATGACAACTACCCTGTGACCTCCACACCTATCCATAATCTGCTTAGCTATTTCTTGCTCCACATCTCTATTACTATTTGGGGGCCTATAGTAAACTCCTAACAACGTGACCGCTCCTTTCCTATTCCTAACCTCAGCCCATATTACCTCTGTAGGCAGATCCCCTTCGAAATGCCGTTCTGCAGCCGCTACACTCTCCTTAATTAACAGTGCCACTCCTCCACCTCTTTTACCAGCTACCCTACACTTACTGAAACATCTATACCCCGGAACTTCCAACAACCATTCCTGTCCTTGTTCTACCCATGTCTCCGTAATGGCCACAATATCGTAGTTCCAAGTGCCAATCCACGCCCCAAGTTCACCTACCTTATTTCGGATGCTCCTTGCATTGAAGTAGACACACTTCAACCCACCTTCTTGTCTGCTGGTATCCACCTTTGACCATGATACCCTTCCCAATACCTCACTACACTCACTGACCTCCGGACTACAACTCCTTTTCCCATCCCCCAGACAAATTAGTTTAAATCCCCCCGGAGAGCCGTAGCAAATTTCCCTCCCAGGATATTGGTGCCCCTCTGGTTCAGGTGCACCCCGTCCTGTTTGTACAGGTCCCACCTTCCCCAGAAAGTGTTCCAATTATTCACATAGCTGAAACCCTCTCTCCTACACCATCCCTGCATCCATGTGTTTAACTGCACTCTCTCCCTGTTCCTCAACTCGCTATCCCGTGGCACCGGCAACATACCAGAGATGACAACCTGTTTTGTCCCGGCTCTCAGCTTCCACCCAAGCTGCCTGAATTCCTGTTTTAAATCCCCGTCCCCTCTCTTACCGATGTCTTTGGTGCCGACGTGCACCACGACTTGTGACTGTTCCCCCTCCCCCTTTAGAATCCTGAAGACACGGTCGGAGATGTCACGGACCCTGGCATCCGGGAGGCAACATACCATCCGTGAGTCTCTCTTGTTGCCACAGAACCTCCTATCTATTCATCTAACAAATGAGTCCCTAATAACTATAGCTCTACCGCTCTCCCCCTTTCCCTTCTGAGCCACAGGGACTGTCTCAGCGCTCGCGATCTGGTCACTGCGGCTCACCACTGGTAGCTTGTCCCCCTCACCTGCATCCAAAGTGGAATACTTGTTGCTAAGGGGAACGACCACAGGGGATCCCCGCACCGACTGCTTCCTCCCAGCCCCTCTCACTGTCACCCATCTGTTTTCATTCCCTGGAGCAACTATATCCCTGAAGCTTGTGTCTATGGCCCTCTCTGCCTCCCTGATGACCCTAAGCTCATCCAACTCCAGCTCCAGCTCCCTAACGCGGTCTCGGAGGAGTTGCAGATGGGTGCACCTCCCACAGGTGTAATCAGCAGGGACACTGACGGTGTCCCTCACCTCAATCATTCTGCAGGAGGTACATTGCACTGCCTTCACACCCATCCCCTCCATATAAAACTTACTGCTACAAAGAAAAAGAATTGCATTAACTCTGCAATGAGGTTACTGAGATTACTCCCGTAACCGCCACATTCCGGCTCCCATTGGGGTACACTGAGACACATAGCAAATGCACACATTCACACTGTGGGAGGAAACCTGTCCACCGGAGGAAACGCAGGCAGACACACTGAGAACGTGTAAGCACCCAAGATCGGAATTGAACCTTGATCCCTGGCACTGTGAGGCAGCAGTGCTAACCACTGTGCTACCGTTACTGTCCGGCATTTCATCAATATCACAGCGTCCCAATTATGTTAACCTGGAATTCGAAGATATGACTCATCAGAATCAAGAGAGAGGTGAGCGTCTGGCCGTTGAGTAGATGGATAATGAAGAATATTGATAGTGACACTGTGCATGTGAAAAGTGTCCGCCCTCATCGTGCCGTTGATACAGTCCTTTCCCAGCCTCGGGACATTGTGTGAGTCGTGATCATCATTGTGCCGTTCTTAAGAAAACCAGAAAGAACTTCAGGTTCCCAATTTTATTTGCATTTTTCACTTCCGCAGAAGAGAAAGTAATATCACCCCATCTCTGATTAGATCACAGCCATCGTCATGCCAATTCTCAACTTCCCTTTCTTAGGTCAATTGCGAGGAGATTACAATATCCACTTGTGGTTGCCATTGACTTGATTGGCTGATTGGTTGTTGGCCAACACAGAAATTAACTCGGATGCAATCTCTCATGCACAGCCATAGAGTCATCAAGCGCTTATACCACCTCACGGCAGAGATCGGCAGCCAGTAAGAATGCATTCGGTTCTCTGCACTCACAGTGAGACAGATCAACACCTTCACGTAAACCTGGGAATTCGTGAAGCGAGTTAACAGTAGCAGTTTCGGAACTCTAACCGACTGATACATGAATTTGCATTCGCTATGACTGAGAAAAGCTACAAGATGTAATCCACTCTCAGGTTCCTGGATGGGAGGAGAGGCTGTTACATTGAGAACCACGGATAATTATGAACACGTTAATTATGAACAGAGGGATCTGGGAATACAGGTACAGAATTCCCTAAAAGTGACGTCACAGGTGGATAGGGTCGTAAAGAGTGCCTTTGGTACACTGGCCTTTATGAATTGGAGTATCGAGTATAAAAGTTGGAGTGTTATGGTAAGGTTATATAAGGCATTGGTGAGGCCGAATTTGGAGTATTGTGTACAGTTTTGGTCACCTAGTTACAGGAAGGATGTAAATAAGGTTGAAAGAGTGCAGAGAAGGTTCACAAGGATGTTGCCGGGACTTGAGAAGCTGAGTTACAGTGGGAGATTGAATAGGTTGGGACTTTATTCCCTGGAGCGTAGAAGATTGAGGGGAGATTTGATAGAGGTGTATAAGATTTTGATGGGTATAGATAGAGTGAATGCAAGCAGGCTTTTTCGGCTGAGGCTAGGGGAGAAAAAAACCAGAGGGCATGGGTTAAGGGTGAAAGGAGAAAAGTTTAAAGGGAATATTAGGGGGGGCTTCTTCACACAGAGAGTGGTGGGAGTGTGAAATGAGCTGCCGGATAAAGTGGTAAATGCACTTTAACATTTAAGAAAAACTTGGACGGGTTCATGGATGAGAGGGGTGTGTAGGGATATGGTCCAAGTGCAGGTCAGTGGGACGAGGCATAAAATGGTTCGGCACAGACAAGAAGGGCCAAAAGGCCTGTTTCTGAGCTGTAATTTTCTATGGTTCTATGGTTTAATTGTTGGAATCTTTGAAGGGGATTCTGTCAGAGGTTTACATTGAAAATACATGATACATACCGATGAATTGCAACTCTTTTATTCGGGGTTTTCCGTTGCATGGACGTTTTTCTCTGCCTAAATTCAAATCTAATGTTCGTTATCCTCGGGACAACTGCCTCCGGATTATTATCAGCATCTGGATCATAGTCCTCAGAGTCTGCCTGCGGATAGGGAAGACTGTGATCTCTCAAGATCCCCAAAGAGTGATTCGAGATATCAGCCTCCAAGTGTACTGGATCTCCGGCTGCGCCTCCGTTGCTCTTTCCAAACCTTGTCGATGATCATGGCCAGTGGTTCTGTGGGATGCTAACCTGAAATTCGAAGATATGACTCATCAGAATCAAGAGAGAGGTGAGAGTCTGGCCGTTGAGAAGATGGATAATGAAGAATATTGACAGTGACACTGCGCATGTGAAGAGTATTCGCCCTCAACAGGTCAAAATGCAGGGTCTGATAATTGGGTTCCTTTCCCGGCTGGTGTTTGTTCAATTTTTAGGTATATTTTGCATTTTTGTTTGGCTGATCATGACATAACAACTGTGCAAACGAAAATATGCACATACAAACTGGGCCAGTGGATTAACACCCAACAGTTTGGCTCCGACAGCTGTCAATGACAATGTCTTCTCAGCAGGTGTGAATAGCTTTCTTCATCGATTATCATGATGCAGACATCAGCCAGTCGCTGACTCACACATCGAGGCACCCTGCATCCTGATGGGAGCAAGAAATTGCTCCATGAAGACAGTCACGGACAGGAATGTTGCTTTAGATGCCACAACCCAATCGGATGACTCGATCCGATGCATGACGTTATAAGTTATGGGGCCACGGTCAGAGTGGTGCTTACAATCACACTGCACAGTCACGGTGTTGCTTCAAACAGGAAGTGTGAATTCATAGAAATACATTTGGAAGAATTCATTGAGCAGACTGATCACCCGCGAAGGAGATCCTGCACGGTTTTGTTCTGAACAGACTGGTATTGTAATTTCATGCTGGAACAATTATGGCATTAAGCTTTACAATGTGCGGCAGCAACCTAATGCTATGTCTAATTAATAATATCTTATTAAAAGTCTACATGTTGAATTACATTATTGTAATGGTTACAAGCATGCAGGGTACAAAGTAAGAAAGTTAAACTGATTCAGTGGTCTTAAATACAGTAAAATTCAGGTCCACCTAAATCAAATATTTGCATTTGTACTTTCAGCAAACATATAAAGCAATTATTTGTACGTCTCGTCATTGCTCTGAGGCGATAGATCCAGGATCTTGCTTCATTGGTGGCCGTGCCAATCTGACTGATGTTTGCACAAGAGACTACTTGAAATAAAACATTTCATTGTGAATGACATAACATTGTCTCTGATCAATTCTTTTACTTTAATGAATATCTGCAACAAAAATCTGGGAAGGTCAAATACTATTTATGTGTCTGCGCAGGCAACTGGCAGACCTCGGACCGTAGGAAACATAAGTACATCGGATCAGTGGTAGGGTATTCGGTCTCCCGAGATTGTTGCAACATTGAGTGAGATAATGTATGACCAATGTATGTCCAAATCCATAAACTTTCCTTTGGCATGTATCCCTTAATAACTGTACTTAACAAAATGTATCCACCTCACGGATAGCCATAGATCTAGCATCCGCTGCCGTTTTTGGAAGAAAGTTCCAAACCACTCTCACTTTTTGTATACAAGTGCATTCTAACATTTCTCCTGAACGGTCTAGCCCGTATCTTTGGACTCCGCATCATAGTTGTAGAATCAGCAAAATATTAATCATTACCTATCCTTTCCTTTCCTGTTGATATCCTGGAGGCTTCCATCAGATCATCCCCTGACCTTCCAAACTCCAGATAAATCCACTATGTATAATCTCACTTCATAACTTACGTCCCTGTGAGGCTTCTCAATGCCGTTTAGTTTTATTGAAATTCGTCCCTCAATCCTGCTGTTAGCGAGTCAATACTTAGGCATGCAAAGACGAGCAGGCTAGATGGATTGGCCATGCGAAATGGCCCCTTAGTTTTCCAAGATTCGTAAGTTAGATTGATTCGCCATCGCATGGGGACACTGGGATAGGGTGGGGCAGTGGGCCTGGATAAAATACTCTGTCAGAATGGCCCCGGTCTGCACTATAGAGATCCGATAGACGGGATTATTCGGCCTCGCTCGTCCACAGACCGGAAAATCCTGTCCGAGGTCAACGGATGATCCTATTGTCCATCACCCACCCACTCCGAGTCCAATGGTAGGCGGGGCGGTAAAGTTATTAAGCTGGGTCAACCGCTCAACAAGTGACTATGAAGTGAATTGTATGTATTATCGAGACCCATCAAAAGCGTGCATTTTTTTCTACGAGTTCTCTTAATTTGGGCTGCGTTGGCTGAGCCAGAAATTATTTCCCATCCATGTTTGTCTTTGCAGGGAGATGATGACTGCAATGTGCAACAGTCAGGTGTATAATCACCACTTGCTTTTCAGCCAAATCAAATCTACAATTCTGCTACAGAATTCCAAAGCATTGCTGAAATTGATACAAAATAATAATATTTATTCACCGACAAAAACACCAGTTTATCTTTATTAAAGCATTTTTGACCACATGGTGAAGAGAGCTAATTTTGGAAATGTCGGTTATAGAAGCGTGTTTGTGGTGAATTCTGATTCAAAATGGAATTCACTCGGTGCTGTGAAACTGTTTGAAGGATTGTGCCATTTTATAATTGAGATTTAGATGTTGTTTTCAAGTACGTCATTTATGGTGTTTAATGTTATTTGTTCTAATATCGTGTTTGTGCTTAAAACTTCAATGAAAGAAAAAGAACAGTGAAGAAAATCAAGGTTCTACAAAGAGCACAATTAAAATAAAAAACGGTATCCTTGACCATAAGTGCACTCTATTTTCTGATCACATTTGGAAGTTTAAAAAAATTGTCTCTCTGCAGTCATATGCAGGCCAGACCAAGTAAGGGTGGCAGTTTTCATTCTCTAAAGGAAGCTAGTGAACCAGATGGGTTTTTGCCATAACAGTTTTTCATTTTTGTTTCGGATTCAAATTATTCAATCTGCCATGGCGGGATTTGAACCCGTGTCCGCAGGTCTGGGTCTCTAAATTATTAGCCCAGTGAAAATACCACGGCGTCCTTTTCAATCCTTCTGCCTCAGCCATGCTGCTTGTTCATTTCTAAATTAATTTTACAAATGGCAATTTTATCCGCATTTCTTTGCAAACTATTTTTTTCTCTGGGACAATTTCTGAAAATTGAGTGCAGTTAGCGACGGTCAGGAAAAATGTTTTTTTAAATTCTGTTCTTGGTATCTCCGGCCAATGACAGGAGTTAATGCTCTATTTCTCATCTGCATTTGGTAAATTGGATATGTTACCATCGGAACAAATCCGCCCCATGGAAACACACTCGGCCCTGATCAGTTACCCGAGGAAAGATTTCCCCGCCCCGATCTATCGCGACAGAAACTGCTTTCTGCCTCAATCAGCGATCATAGCAACAGACCACTGCATCTGCTCTGTGACACAATCTCTGGTAGGTTATCATGCAAAAGTTGGCCATCAAAGATTTGTTACCCTATAAATAGCACGCTTCTTTGTTCTACCACATTAGCAGTAGTCTCCCTGCTGATCGTATGCGAATGCAATGCATTTCACCAATCATCAGTTATCGGAAAAAATTGGAATATAAACTAAATGTTCTAAACTCTCAGAAATTCAGTTTTTCTCCTCATTCCTCCGGAATTAGCGGGGAAAATGTCTGGGGTTGCGGGGATGGGACCTGCGTGGGATTGTTGTCGGTGCAGACTCGATGGACCGAGTGGCCTCCTTCTGCACTGTAAGGTTTCTTTCTATGACGTGCCATGACAATTATGCATTCAGGCTCAGTTACAAGTGATTTACATACGCCAATCAAAAGTGTATATTCGCTTTAAATTCTTTTCTATATCCTTGTCAGTTCTCAACTCATAATTCGGGTTATACAATGTAGAACACATGAGTATAGTTCTCCATTAACAAACTGATCATGCCTACTTATTTATATTAACATGAAATCCGTATTTATTTCCTTTCTTTCTACTTGCATCCAGACATAAGTATGAAAAACTGTGCTTGACTCGTGAGGTGTGCACTCGTGCATTGCCCCTCGTCTTATGGGAACACAGGGGTTGCAGTTGTGCAGACTTCAATTGGATAATTGTGCGCACGTTGCGTGGAGAACCATATTTATAATTCATTCAATTTGATCCTTGACTCATAACTGCAAGGAAGGCAACTGTTTTTTTTCACGAGCAGTTTCTCTGTGTTTGAGAATTTTAGCAGTTCGTAGGTAATATAGTTTTAAAACTTGTATGCTTGCAACCTTCTTCACCTTTGAAGTGTATCAGTAATTTAAACAGTCTCTCAAGAACACCACGTGATTTCCCAGTTCCAGATCAAATGTGTGCATGTTTACAGACTACTTCCAGAACGGGTGTCCACAACGAAATGGTGTCTGGGGAATGTACCAATGTGCAAATGGTGTCGCCCGGATAGTTCTGGTATTGATCTCGGCTATGTAGTTTTCGCAGATGGTGAGATGAGTGTCAATATATATAGCGGCTCCTCAAGGGCGTTTCAGTGATTCGAATGTATATTTGGTGAATGTGTCAGAAGTTACAAGTGATCTTCTTGCATCCTCTTATTATTGAAGAGCGACATTCGGAGTTGATCAGTATTTACGTGCTGACAATGGAGTGTATTATTATTGAAACAACATCCCAGGAATGAATTTACAGGAGTATTTACAGGAGCTCCCGGGAAATGTGGACATTGCTTACAAGGTAACATCGGACATTGTTTCAGTTTATTTCGTCATCAGGATCATCGTCTGCATTTACAGCTGGATGTGGAGATGCCGGCGTTGCACTGGGGGAAACATAATAAGAAGTCTCACAACACCAGGTTAACGTACAACAGGTTTATTTGGTAGCAAACGCCGCTAGCTTTCGGAGCGCTGCTCCTTCGTCAGGTGAGTGGGAGTTCTGTTCATAAACAGGGCATATAAAGACACAGACTCAATTTACAGAATAATGGTTGGAATGCGAGTCTTTACAGCTCATCAAGTCTTAAAGGTACAGACAATGTGAGTGGAGAGAGGGTGAAGCACAGGTTAAAGAGGTGTGGGATTGTGGACAGACATTGTGAGTGGGGAGGGGTTCAAGCACAGGTTAAAGAGGTGTGGGATTGTGTACAGACAGTGTGAGTGGAGGGAGGGTGAAGCACAGGTTAAAGAGGTGTGGGATTGTGGACAGACATTGTGAGTGGAGAGGGGTTCAAGCACATGTTAAAGAGGTGTGGGATTGTGTACAGACAGTGTGAGTGGAGAGGGGTTCAAGCACAGGCTAAAGAGGTGTGGGATTGTGTACAGACAGTGTGAGTGGAGGGAGGGTGAAGCACAGGTTAAAGAGGTGTGGGATTGTCTCCAGACAGGACAGTTGGTGAGATTTTGCAAGTCCAGGCAAGTCGTGGGGGTTATCGACAGTGTGACATGAACCCAAGATCCCGGATAAGAGACTTCTTACTTTGCAGCTGGACCCAGGGAATATATCTTTGCGAACACTCCGGTGTGAAAGAACCGTTACAGTTGGTTCCCCCCCGCGCCCCCCACCAACCTTCGCCCTCGCTCTCCACCTCGCCAGTGTATCAGTGTGTAAATCTCGGGAAATGATTGCTGGGACAGCTTTATTATTTTGAATGGGTCATTTAGGAGTGTATTATTATTTCCAGATGTTGTTTGGGATCTGGTTCATTAAGAAGCAGGTATCATTGTGGATTGTGCCACTTTTTGCAAATGTTCACGTGCCTCTATTTATCTTGCTAGCTCCCTGCTCTCTGCCTGTATCAAACTTCTTATGTCTCCCTCTAATCTCATCCCTCTATGCCTCTTCGTCTCACTTTGGTTACATTTATCTTCCATCCACCCTTTTCCTCCCACTTTTCCTCTGCCTCTCCCCCCCTTTCTCTGGTCACCACCTTTTTAGAATTTCTCATTGCTGGTTTCTCTACCAGCTCTCCTTCTCTCTTTATCCCGGAAAGTGTACCAGTCTATGTATCGAACTGCATCTGACGTTACGCCACTCTGCTTTTCTCTCTCTCTCCTTTCCTCTCTCTCTCTCTATCTATCCCTCCTTTCCCATTTGATAATTTCCTTCTCTTTCGATCCCTGTGTCTGTTCCAATTTCACCTTCTCTCTTAAGAACGTTCTGTCCCTCTCCTTCTCACTCCATTGAATCTCCTTCAATCCACCTTTCCACGCCTCTTTCTCATCTCGTATATCTATATCTCTCGCCGTTTTCCTATCATCTTATCCATGGCCTTCTGTCGCCCTCTCTCTCCCCGTCTCTCTCTCTCTTGCTCTCTGTTTGGCCTATATTCTTTTTCCCATTATTATACACCTGGCTTGTCACTGTTATGTTCTTTCTCTCTCTCTGTCCCTCTTTGCAACTCTCACTCTGATTCTCTATCTCTCCCTTTCTCTGTATCTATGTCCCTCGCTTAAAAGCTTCCTTTCTTTCATTTTGCTTTCACACCAGTTCTCTTCCGCTTTCCGTCTGCATCTCCCTCCATCTCTGCATCTTCAAGCTGTCTCCCTCAAAATCTCTCTGTCTCTCACTCTGTCTATTTAAGAGTATTCCTGCTTCTGTCTATTGCTATATTTCTCTGTATTGTTTCATATTTCTTCCACTGCTCTGCTCTAACTTTCACTCTATCCCTCCCACTCCCTCTGAGACTCGAAGAGACTCTCTCTTTTTTGTTTTTCCTCTGTGCAACCGAACACCCACCCCTGCACCCACGACACCTATCTCTATCTCTGTAAAGTTCACGCTTTTCCCTCCAGTTATGTGGCTCTCCTTGTCCCTCTCTGCTCCTCCCTCTCCCACACATTGTATGTCTTTGCATTTATTTCCTTTTCTCCCTTTATTCCTCTCACCATCTCTTTTGTACTCTCTCTGCCTCAGTCTATCTTCTTCTCTCTTTCTTCCTTGTTTTTCTTTGTTCTCGTCTGTATCTATAGATAATGAATCATTGACACCATCTCTGCCCCATCGCTGTATCCTCCCTCCCTGTTTTTTTTTCTTGTTAATTGATCTGCTCCGCCATTTCTCTCCGCTTGGCTGTTTAACACTCACCCTCTCTTTCCCTCTGGCTCACTTTCATTCATTCTTCCTTCCTTTGTTCCACTTTCTCTTTCCCTTTTTATATTGATCATATCGTTTTCCATTGATTGTCATTGTCTATCTCTCCTGATTAAAAACGAACCAGTCACTGTGCACTCTCAAATTCCCCTGATTGGCCAAATTAAACCTGCAACACCAGTGACAAATCTGTGATCCGTTTCCTCTCTGTGACATTTCTCTGTCGAAAGGGTGTAATCCACTTATTGCCCACGAAAATGACGTCATGATCACATCATATTTTACCACTGATCAAGGTGGAACCAGAAGCGAAACGTAACTTGATGTTTTGTAGCATATGCAAAACTGTGGAATATATTCACTGGACAAATTCTGATTGATCGACTGATATGCATTTCACTCAAAGTTTTTTTTTATAGATAGGGGAAACTAACCAAGTGCATTACATCAGACGGAGCAGTTGGAAAGATCTTCAATAAGTAAATACAATGAGGCAAATATTGATTGTTTCTTCCTTCTCGACCTCTCTTACAGATGAATGAAATCGGGAAGTAAAAACAACATAACTTGATACTCTAATATTCATGCTAAGCAATTGTTGTGTTTGAATTACCAGGATCATTTTCGTCCAGCACAATGCACTCCAAACTAATTGACATTTACAACCGAAGCGAACTCCATGGACTTGGAATTATCCACTGAGAGGCTTGCCCCAACACAAGGCAAACAGTCTCACTAAAGCACTATGTTTCCCATGAGGGTTTCCGCGCTAACTACTGCCAAATAATTCGCCTTGGAATTCTCTCCAAGAATCGCTCATATTCGAAGGGTTCCAAGAGCGAACTTAACATAGAATAACATAGAATCCCTACAGTGCAGAAGGAGGCCATTCGGCCCATCGAGTCTGCACCGACCACAATCCCACCCAGGCCCTACCCCCACATATTTACCCGCTAATCCCTCTAACCTACGCATCTCAGGGGCAATTTTAACCTGGCCAATCAACCTAACCCGCACATCTTTGGACTGTGGGAGGAAACCGGGGCACCCGGAGGAAACCCACGCAAACACGAGGAGAATGTACAAACTCCACACAGACAGTGACCCAAGCCGGGAATCGAACTCGGGACCCTGGAGCTGTGAAGCAGCAGTGCTAACCACTGTGCTACCGTGCCGCCCTTCTGTGTTGACTCTTCCATTTAGTGATTTGTTTCCCCTGGATTTCGGAGCACACTAGAGTGTTATTTTTTCAAGCAGAGATTCGGCATTTGGACTGGGCAGGACAGAACACCACTGCTCCAATGATGCGCTTTTACTCTTCTGATTCATCAAACCAGGCTGCCTTCTCGGATTTTAACGTGAAACATGTTAAATAATTGGAGACCTCTTATCTTTGCTGTATATTTCCCATGAAATGAGAACTTTATGTAAGTTTGTTTTGTTTGAGTTCACACATGAATGCAGCTCCTGCCCTCACTTTCCTATCAAATTAAATGAGCAAATTCTCCAAACTGACTATGGGTCAGATGATCTCAAATTTTAGTGCATTGAAGAATTTGAGTAAAAGGATATTTCAATACATTTTTGAACTCCACTCTAAATTTAGCTTGCGTCACAGCGTAAATTACAGTGTTTGTACAGGAACTCAGGAGCTGCAGCATAAAGCCCAGTTCCTGAACAAAAACATCCAGAAATATGGAAGAACGCCTCAAAACCCACATCCGAGTCCATATAAAATAAACCATAAGCACTGACCATAACAGGATGAAATTAGCTGATATAACAAACAGTAAAATGATAGACTTCCTTCGACTCTCCATCTCAGAATCTTTGGTTCTCTCGCCATCTGTACGAGCCCTGAGTCTTTCTCGGGCTCTGCTCTTCACTAAAATGTGCCTGACGGTGAAAACGTTGAGCATCAGTATCAGGAGAAATGGGACACATGGATTTAGAATATGATGGAGAAACTCGATTGATCCCCACACAGGTGACCACATAACAGCGCCGGAAATGTTACAAAACGACGGAGAGTTTACAAGCCAATATTGAGACGTGAACATGAAATACCAAAAAATGTTCTTCAAACAGCTCAGTGCAGTCACTGTCCCGAGAATCACAGCCGCCGTTTTCTCAGTGCAATATTTCGTTTTCAGATTCTGACAACAAATGGCCACAAATCGATCAAATGTGAAAGCGACTGTGAACCAAACAGAACAGTCAGTTGCTGCATAAAGAAAAATAGCGTGGATATTACATATGGGGATGTACATCAGGAAATAAAACCGTTCCTGGAAAACAATTGGAATATGTCGCAGTATAAAAGCTGGGGTCTGATGTTGCAGCTGGTAAGGCCACATTTGGAGTACTGCGTCCAGTTCTGGTCGCCGCACTACCAGAAGGACGTGGAGGCGTTAGAGAGAGTGCAGAGAAGGTTTACCAGGATGTTGCCTGGTATGGAGGGTCTTAGCTATGAGGAGAGATTGGGTAGACTGGGCTTGTTCTCCCTGGAAAGACGGAGAATGAGGGGAGATCTAATAGAGGTGTACAAGATTATGAAGGGTATAGATCGGGTGAACGGTGGGAAGCTTTTTCCCAGTTCAGAGGTGACGATCACGAGGGGTCACGGGCTCAAGGTGAGAGGGGCGAAGTATAACTCAGATATCAGAGAAAGGCAGAGGTGTGTTAGTTAGTCAGTTAGTTAGGTGGATAGTTCTCTTTGTTGCTTTGGAGAAAGGCAGAGGTGTGACTGGTGACAGGAGTTTTGGGGTTAGATTTAATTTAAAGTACTTTTTCGCGGGTGTTATTTATTTATTTAATTATTTTAAAACTTTGGCGCGAAACCGGCAGTGGCCGCGGGGTTTACTGGGAAGGGTCTTTTGAGTTTTTTTTCGTGCACGGGATGTTTAAAAGGCAGGTCCCACTATCTAACGGGCAACGTTGGGAGCGGGCAGCGGAGTGAGAGGGAGCTGAGTGAGAACTGAGGGGCTTTGGCTCATCGGGCTTAGGCAGAAAGGGCGAGCCGGGGTGAGTTTCTTATTTTTTTTATTTATAATTTACTTTTCTCTGTGTACTTGGAAGAAAGGGTGAAATATGAGTGTTAAGCCAGTGTGTTGCTCGCAGTGCAGTATGTGGGAGGTCCTGGAGGCAGCTGGCCTCCCGGACATCCACATCTGTGAGGGGTGTGTCGAGCTGCGGTTCCTGAGGGCCCGTGTTAGGGAGCTGGAACTGCAGCTTGACGATCTTAGGCAGGTGAGGGAGAATGAGGAGGTGATAGACAAGAGCTATCATCAGGTGGTCACACCAGGGCCACGGGAGGAGGCCAAGTGGGTGACAGGCAGGAAGGGTAAAACACGGGTGATTGAGAGCACCCCGGTGGAAGTGCCCCTACATAATAAGTACTCCTGTCTGAGTACTGTTGGGGGGGACAGCCCATCTGGGGGAAGCAGCAGTGGCCGTGTCTCCGGGGTGGAGTCCGGCCCTGTAACTCAGAGGGCTAAGGAAAGGAGGAGGAAGGCGGTATTAATCGGGGACTCGACAGTCAGGGGGACGGACAGGCGATTTTGCGGAGGCAGGCGGGAGTCTCGCATGGTTGTCTGCCTCCCTGGGGCTGGGATCCAGGATGTCGCTGGGCGAGTCCCAGAAATCCTGAGGTGGGAGGGAGAGGAGCCGGAGGTAGCGGTACATATTGGTACCGCTGATGTGGGTAAGAAGGGGGAAGGGAACATGAAAAAAGAGTATAGGGAATTAGGGAGACAGCTGAGAAGGAGGAAAGCAAAGGTAGTAATCTCGGGATTGCTGCCTGTGCCACGGGAAGGTGAGGAAAGGAATGGAGTGAGGTGGAGGATGAATGTGTGGCTGAGGGAATTGTGCAGGGGGCAGGGATTCAGGTTCCTGGACCATTGGGACCTCATTAGGGGCAGGTGTGACCTGTATACTAAAAACGGGTGGCACTTGAATCCCAGGGGGACCAATATCCTGGCAGGAAGGTTGGCTAAGGCTTCTGGGGAAAGTTTAAACTAGATAGGTTGGGGGGAGGGGATCAAAGTGACGTGACTGAGAGTGAGGAAGGTAGCTCGCAAACAGAGAAGGGTTATAGGCAGTGCAAGAGGGCAGGTGGACTGGGAACAGAGAAGGGGAGAGGTCAGACCATAGGATTGAGATGTGTCTACTCTAATGCCAGGAGTATAGTGAATAAACAACTAGCTAAAGTAGGAGAGGGCTTGGGAGATGTTAGTAGCGCTTCAACAAACCGGGTCCAGATAAAGGCTGGCATAAAGACACTTGCCTGAATGCACGAAGCATTCGAAACAAAGTAAATGAGTTGACAGCACAAATCCATACAAATGAATATGATCTAGTGTCCATCACAGAAACGTGGTTGCAGGGTGACCGGGACTGGGAACTGAATATACAGGGTTATCAGGCATTTAGGAAGGATAGACAGGTAGAAAAAGGAGGTGGGGTAGCTTTGTTAATAAAGGATAATATCAGGACGGTAGTGAGAGACGACATAGGCTCTAAGGAGCAAAACGTGGAATCGTTGTGGGTGGAGATAAGGAATAGTAGGGGGAGAAAGACAGTGGTAGGCGTGGTCTATAGGCCCCCAAATAATAACTTAGAGGTGGGGAGGGCTATAAACAAGCAAATAATGGATGCGTGCAAAAGTGGAACGGCAATAATCATGGGGGATTTTAACCTTCATATTGATTGGTCGACTCAAATTGAACGTGGAGGGCTTGAGGAAGAGTTCTTGGAATGCTGTCGGGATTGTTTCATTGAACAGTATGTTACAGAACCTACGAGAGAGCGAGCTATCTTAGATCCGGTTCTGTGCAATGAGACAGGTAGGATTAAGGATCTTCTTGTGAAGGATCCTCTTGGGATGAGTGATCATAATATGGTGGAATTTCTGATACAGATGGAGGGTGAGAAAGTAGGGTCCCAAACCAGTGTCCTCTGCTTGAACAGAGGGGAGTACGATAGGATGAGGGTGGAATTGGCTAATGTAGACTGGGCGAGCAGACTGGTAGGTAGGACAGCTGAGGAACAGTGGAGGATTTTTAAGGAGATTTTTTAAAGTACTCAGCAAAAATATATTCCGGTGATAAAGAAGGACTGTAAGAAAAAAGATAACCGGACGTGGATAACGAAGGAAATAAAGGAGAGTATTAAAATAAAATCAGATGTGTACAGAGTGGCCAAAAGTAGTGGAGAATTAGTGGATTGGGAAAGCTTTAAAGAAAAACAAAGAACGACTAAGAAAGTGATTAAGAAAGGAAAGATAGATTATGAAACTAAACTAGCTCAAAATATAAAAAATGATAGTAAAAGTTTTTACAAGTATATAAAAAGGAATAGAGTGGCTAGAGTGAATGTTGGACCCTTGGAAGATGAGGGGGGGGGGAGGATTTAATAGTGGAAAAACGAGGAAATGGCTGAGACTTTAAATAAGTTCTTTGTGTCGGTCTTCATGGTGGAAGACACAAATAGTTTGCCGAATATTAGAGATCGAGAGTTGGTGGGTGGGGAGGTCCTTAATACAATTACTGTTACTAAGGAGGTGGTGCTTGGTAGACTAATAGGACTGAAGGTAGACAAGTCCCCGGGCCCGGATGGAATGCATCCCAGGGTACTGAAAGAAATGGCTGAGGTAATAGCAGATGCGTTAGTAGTAATTTATCAAAATTCGCTGGACTCTGGGGTAGTGCCGGCTGACTGGAAAACAGCTACTGTTACGCCGCTGTTTAAAAAAGGAAGTAGACAAAAGGTGGGTAACTACAGTTCGGTTAGCTTAACGTCCGTAGTTGGGAAGATGCTAGAGTCCATTATTAAAGAGGAAATAACAGAGCACCTGAATAAGAATGGTTCGATCAAGCAGACGCAGCATGGATTCATGAAGGGAAAGTCGTGTTTGACGAATCTACTGGACTTTTATGAAGATGTCACTAGTGCGGTTGACAGAGGGGAACCGGTGGATGTGGAGTTTTTAGATTTCCAGAAGGCGTTCGATAAGGTGCCTCACAAAAGGTTGCTGCAGAAGATTGGGGTACACGGAGTTAGGGGTAAGGTGTTGGCGTGGATTGGGGATTGGCTATCTAACAGGAAGCAGAGAGTTGGGATAAATGGGTGCTTTTCTGGTTGGCAGTTGGTGACCAGTGGCGTGCCGCAGGGATCGGTGCTGGGGCCTCAATTGTTTACCATTTACATAGATGATCTGGAGGAGGGGACTGAATGTAGGGTATTCAAGTTTGCTGATGACACGAAGGTGAGTGGGAAAGCGAATTGCGTGGAGGACGTGGAAAGTCTGCAGAGAGATTTGGATAGGCTGAGCGAGTGGGCGAGGATCTGGCAGATGGAATATAATGTCAGCAAAAGTGAGGTTATCCACTTTGGAAGAAATAATAGTAAATTGGAATATTATTTAAATGGAGAAAAATTACATCGTGTGACTGTGCAGAGGGACCTGGGGGTCCTTGTGCACGAATCGCAAAAACTCAGTCTGCAGGTGCAGCAGGTGATCAAGAAGGCGAATGGAATGTTGGCCTTTATCGCGAGGGGGATAGAATATAAAAGCAGGGAGGTCTTGCTGCAACTGTACAAGGCACTGGTGAGGCCGCAACTGGAGTACTGTGTGCAGTTTTGGTCCCCTTATTTGCGAAAGGATATATTGGCCTTGGAGGGAGTGCAGAGAAGGTTCACCAGGTTGATACCGGAGATGAGGGGTGTAGCTTATGAGGAGAGATTAAACAGATTGGGTCTGTACTCGTTGGAATTTAGAAGGATGAGGGGTGATCTTATAGAGACATATAAGACAATGAAGGGGCTGGATAGGGTAGAGGTGGAGAGATTCTTTCCACTTAGAAGGGAAACCAGAACTAGAGGGCACAGCCTCAAAATAAGGGGGGGCCGGTTCAGAACAGAGTTGAGGGGGAACTTCTTCTCTCAGAGGGTAGTGAATCTCTGGAATTCTCTGCCCATTGAAGTGGTGGAGGCTTCCTCGTTGAATATGTTTAAATCACAGCCAGATAGTTTTCTGATCGATAAGGGAATTAAGGGTTATGGGGAGCAGGCGGGTAAGTGGAACTGATTCGCTTCAGATCAGCCATGATCTTATTGAATGGCGGGGCAGGCTCGAAGGGCCAGATGGCCTACTCCTGCTCCTATTTCCTATGTTCTTATGTTCTTATCAGAGGGATGTCTTTTACACAGAGGGTGGTGGGGGCCTGGAATGCGCTGCCAAGTAGGGTGGTGGAGGCAGGCACGCTGGCATCGTTTCAGACTTACCTGGATAGTCACATGAGCAGCCTGGGAATGGAGGGATACAAATGATTGGTCTAGTTGGACGATGGAGCGGCACAGGCTTGGAGGGCCGAAGGGCCTGTTTCCTGTGCTGTACTGTTCTTTGTTCTTTCTTTGTTCTTTGTTCAATGGACCTTCTGACCCCTGAAGCTTATAGGTGCCCTCCACCCTCTACAATATCAGGATGGGTAAAATAATGGAGGAAATATGCTCCATTTGCTCGATGAATAACCACAACATTCTTTCCCTCTTGTTCCAGCAGCCAGAAGGGACACATAGCAACCGGGGGATGGTGGACCAGAAAGCTCCATGAAATGTTGTTGCTGGAGTAAAGCAAAATATAAATTTCCTCATCCAAGGAACGCGTGGGTGACAGCAACTCACAACTCATTGAATACAGGAGTTCGGACGTCTGTTGAAGTTGTACAACAGTCAGAAGTCTCACAACACCAGGTTAAAGTCCAACAGGTTTATTTGGTAGCAAATACCATAAGCTTTCGGAGCAATGCTCCTTCGTCAGATGGAGTGGTCTCTGTTCTCAAACAGGGCACAGACACAGAAATCAAATTACAGAATACTGATTAGCCATCTTACCCATGTAACTGTCTAAATGCTTTTTAAAATATGAAATTGTACCCGCCTCTACTACTGCCTCTGGCAGCTTGTTCTAGGCACTCACCACACTGAGTGAAAAAATTGCCCCTCTGGACCCTTTAGTATCTCTCCCCTCTCAAAGAAGTTGTACAAGTTGTACAAAGAAGTTGTACAAGCCATTGGTAATGCAACACTTAGAATATTTTGCACAGTTCTGATAACCACATGATATAAACGATATTGTTAACTAGAAAGAGTGCAGAAAAGATTTACTAGAATGCTACCAGGATATGCCAGATTGACTTGAAAGGCGAAGCTGGATAGACTTGGACTTTTTTCCGTTGAGCTGATGGTGCTGAGGGGTGATCTTATAGAGGTCTATAAAATAATGAGGGGCACAGATCAGCGAGAAAGTCAACGTATTTTTTAAAAGGTAGGGGAGTCTATGACTAGAGGGCATACGTTTAAGTTGAGAGGGGAGTGATACTAAAGGGTCCAGAGGGGCAATTTTTTCACTCAGGGTGGTGAGTGCCTAGAACAAGCTGCCAGAGGCAGTAGTAGAGGCGGGTACAATTTCGTATTTTAAAAAGCATTTAGACAGTTACATGGGTAAGATGGGTATAGAGGGATATGGGCCCAACGCGAGTAATTGGGACTATATAATCAATATAAGACGTTCGTCAGATCCCACTTGGAGTACTGTGCTCAGTTCTGGTCGCCTCACTATAGGAAGGATGTGGGAAAGATTGAAAGGGTGCAGAGGAGATTTACAAGGATGTTGCCTGGATTGAGTGGCATGCCTTTTGAGGATAGGCTGAGGGAGCTCGATCTTTTCTCCTTGGAGAGACGAAGGATGAGAGGAGACCTAATAGAGGTATATAAGATGTTGAGAGGCATAGATCGGGTGGATTCTCAGAGGCTTTTTCCCCAGGGTGGAAATGTCTGCTATGAGAGGACACAGGTTTAAGGTGCTGGGGGGTAGGTACAGGGGAGATGTTAGGGGTAGGTTTTTCACACAGAGGGTGGTGGGCGAGTGGAATCGGCTGCCGTCAGTGTTGATGGAAGCAACTCAATAGGGTCTTTTAAGAGACTCCTGGATGAGTACATGGGACTTAATAGGATGGAGGGTTATAGGTAGGTCGAGAAGGTAGGGACGTGTTCGGCACAACTTGTGGGCCGAAAGGCCTGTTTGTGCTGTAGTTTTTCTATGTTTCTATCTTAGTGGTTAATAAAGAGCGGCATGGACAGGTTGAGCCGAAGGGCATGTTTCCGTGCTGTAAACCTCAATGAATCTATTGCTGCTCGGATTATTTGGCAGTTATGCTGATTTTCTTTTTCTGCGACTGGTTACATGGCCTGTTTGGGAGAGTGGTGGGCTGAGAATTTGGAATGGCAGCTCAGGTGGCAATGACAATGTGTAGCTCCCGTGGTGCAGTGAATTATCACAACACTCTCCCCGTCTTGTTGCAGCACCGATAAATAGCCCAAAGCATCTGGGAGGACGTTGGACCACAAAAAAAACACGAAATGGTTCCACAGGATAAAACCGCTATATAAAAATGCTCCAGATCATTGCTGAGGAACTCGACAAGCAAGTGGACAGTGCCACACCACCTATCGCTTGGAGAATAGTTTCTTTAAAAAAAAACAACTATTTGGCCACATCCTCATTACACAGTGATCGACAAGGTTCGTGCTTGATGTTATGTTATAGTGACAGACAGCATGGTTTTGTAAGAGGGAGGTCGTGCCTTACACATTTGGTGGAGTTTTTTGAGGAAGTGACAAAAACGGTTGATGAAGGAAGGGCCGTGGATGTCGTCTATATGGATTTCAGTAAGGCATTTGACAAAGTCCCACATGGCAGGTTGGTTAAGAAGGTTAAGGCTCATGGGATACAAGGAGAAGTGGCTAGATGGGTGGAGAACTGGCTTGGCCATAGGAGACAGAGGGTAGTGGTCGAAGGGTCTTTTTCCGGCTGGAGGTCTGTGACCAGTGGTGTTCCGCAGGGCTCTGTACTGGGGCCTCTGCTATTTGTGATATATATAAATGATTTGGAAGAAGGTGTAACTGGTGTAATCAGCAAGTTTGCGGATGACACGAAGATGGCTGGACTTGCGGATAGCGAAGAGCATTGTCGGGCAATACAGCAGGATATAGATAGGCTGGAAAATTGGGCGGAGAGGTGGCAGATGGAGTTTAATCCGGATAAATGCGAAGTGATGCATTTTGGAAGAAATAATGTAGGGAGGAGTTATACAATAAATGGCAGAGTCATCAGGAGTGTAGAAACACAGAGGGACCTAGGTGTGCAAGTCCATAAATCCTTGAAGGTGGCAACACAGGTGGAGAAGGTGGTGAAGAAGGCATATGGTATGCTTGCCTTTATAGGACGGGGTATAGAGTATAAAAGCTGGAGTCTGATGATGCAGCTGTATAGAACGCTGGTTAGGCCACATTTGGAGTACTGCGTCCAGTTCTGGTCGCCGCACTACCAGAAGGACGTGGAGGCGTTAGAGAGAGTGCAGGGAAGGTTTACCACGATGTTGCCTGGTATGGAGGGTCTTACCTATGAGGAGAGATTGGGTAAACTCGGGTTGTTCTCCCTGGAAAGACAGAGAATGAGGGGAGATCTAATAGAGGTGTACATGATTATGAAGGGGATAGATAGGGTGAACGGTGGAAAGCTTTTTCCCAGATCAGAAGTGACTTTCACGAGGGGTCACGGGCTCAAGGTGAGAGGGGCGAAGTATAACTCAGACATCAGAGGGACGTTTTTTACACAGAGGGTGGTGGGGGCCTGGGATGCGCTGCCAAGTAGGGTGGTGGAGGCAGGCACGCTGACATCGTTTAAGACTTACCTGGATAGTCACATGAGCAGCCTGGGAATGGAGGGATACAAACGATTGGTCTAGTTGGACCAAGGAGCGGCACAGGCTTGGAGGGCCGAAGGGCCTGTTTCCTGTGCTGTACTGTTCTTTGTTCTTTGCTCTTGGTTCTTCGAACAGAGAGAACATAGAAAAACTACAGCACAAACAGGCCCTTCTGCCCACAAGTTGCGCCGGTCATCTCCCTACCTACCTACCTATATATAGGCTTACCTATTATCCTCAATCCTATTAAGTCCCATCTACTCATCCAGAAGTCTCTTAAAAGACCCTATCGAGTTTGCCTCCACCACCACTGACGGCAGCCGATTCCACTCACCCACCACCCTCTGAATGAAAAACCTACCCCTGACATCTCTGTACCTACTCCCCAGCACCTTAAACCTGTGTCCTCTCGTAGCAGCCATTTGAGTCCTGGGAAAAAGCCTCTGAGAATCCACCCGATGTATACCTCTCAACATCTTGTACACCTCTATCAAGTCACCTCTCATCCTTCGTCTCTCCAAGGAGAAAAGACCAAGCTCCCTCAACCTATCCTCATAAGGCATGCCACCTAATCCAGGCAACATCCTTGTAAATCTCCTCTGCACCCTTTCAATAATTTCTACATCCTTCCTGAAATGAGGCGACCAGAACTGAGCACAGTGCTCTAAGTGGGGTCTGACGAGGGTCTTATAAAGCTGCATCATTATCTTCCGACTCCTAAACTCAATCCCTCGATTGATGAAGGCCAGCACACCATATTCCTTCTTAACCACCTCCTCTACCTGCGAGGCCGATTTAAGAGTCCTATGGACCCGGACCCCAAGGTCCTTCTGATCCTCTACACAGCTAAGAGTCTTACCCTTGATACTATACTCCTTCATCCCATTTGACCTGCCAAAATGTACCACTACACACTTATCCGGTTTGAAGTCCATCTGCCACTTCTCCGCCCAGTCTTGCGTCCTATCTATGTCACGCTGCAGCTTCTGACATCCCTCCAATCTATCCACAACACCAACAACCTTCGTGTCGTCGGCAAACTTACCAACCCATCCCTCCACTTCCTCATCCACGTCATTTATGAAAATGACAAACAGCAAGGGTCCCAGAACAGATCCCTGGGACACCCCACTGGTGACCGACCTCCATTCAGAAAAAGACCCATCTACAACCACTCTCTGCCTTCTGCAGGCAAGCCAGTTCTGGGTCCACAAGGCAACAGCCCCTTGGATCCCATGGCCTCTCCACATAATCCAACAAAAAGACAGTGAAAGTCACTTGGACGGATTCCTCATCACAAGAACTTTTAAGCCATCACCAATAATTATTTGCCTTGTGGCGACAGATTCCATCCCTGTCAGATTATTCCTAAATGCTGAAAAAATATTCGTTATCCTGGATTTGGTTGTGCTGTGGCAGAGAACTTTATCAGCCTTCTGATAGAATGTGCCTTTGCAAAATGCTCTGGAGATTACTGTAGCGCAATGTCCAGGTCCATCCGGGCCACGTCTGTGACGCGGGACACTGTGCTCTGCAATCTATTGCAGTGGGACACACCATGATACCACAGAGTACTCAGAATCCCAAAAGTGCCGAAAGAGGCCATTCATCCGATCGCATCGGCATTAACTCTCCAAAAGAATATCCGACCCAGTTCCTGGCATCCGACTTAACCCCGTAACTGTGCACATTTACAACGGCTAATTTACATAATCTACATGTATATGTCATCCAAAGACAACCGGAAGAAACACAGGCAGAACTGGGGAGAATGTGCAAACTCTACACGGACAGTGACTCCAGGCCATAGTCAAACCAAGGTCCATGGTGCGTGAGGTAGCAATGCTCGCCACTGTGCCACCATTGCTCCTTGGAAAGACTCAGCAACAGATGAAACATGCCCTTTGATGGGCCTGAAGCTTGCTGGTATTATACTGCTGAAACTTTTCCATGAAGAAGCGCTGTAGGCTGAAACATTATATCGTTCATGACTGTGGACTGAGGAACCGTGATTGTCGGGCAGGCACCAGAGAGGCGCATTGGAGAAAATAAACTATCTCCGACTTTCCAATCCAAGTCTACTGGCAGGATTAGATTCTGTGCAGAAACTCCTGTGCATCTGGCAATCAAGGTATATTGTAAATATCGGGACTATGATAAATTTATGGAGCCAACGCAGAATGGACCATGAGGTACGTACAGATGTTGAACTTTCCTCCATCTGTAATGTTGCATTTGGCATGTTTTGTAATCAACAGTTATGAATGTAATGAACCAAGTTGTTCTTTTTGAAAGTAAATGTACACAGTTGCACAAAGTTAAATTTGTATGTATAGTCGAGGAAAACGCCCTGCCTTAAATGCAAGTGGAGGCAATACGGTCATAATGTTAAAATAATAAAATCGCGAAATGTTCCAGGTCTGTGAGTAAGGATAACCCTCTGAGTGTTAACCAAGGTAAATCGCTTATTTTGTTCAGTTTGTCTTAAATGCGTATTATATTTGCTTGTTAAGGTTGGATGCACAATAAAAGCGTGCTGCACTGTAATGTTATACTTTTACTGCCTTTTGTTGAACATGCTGCACTTTCAAAGCTGTCCACTGAAGTAATTCTCCGTCATGTTTTTGAACTAAGCTGACAATTATTAGGCGAATGTTGCAAATTGCTGAATTACTTTTAAAAGTAGCTGACACATGAAGTTTATGTGTGAGCAGCTGCCTGCTCAACTGCAGATCTTACCGTGAAGCTGCCACTCATGCAGCTTCCTTGTACTGTGAACATTTCAACCACTCTTGAGGAATAAACGAGTTGGTATCACTGCCAAGCTGACAGGCACAGGTAATAACTAATTCATTGTGATTATAAACGAGCAACCGCACATTCACACAGTGGCAATCCTTTTGGTTCACGCAGAAGTGTCCATTCTGAGTTGGAGCCTTTCCCACAAAGAGTGAGCAATCGATCACGCCGCCCACTTGTCGAAATATAGCTGTATTGGGAAATTCAAACAACTTCTCTCCGTGAAATACGTCCACAGCTCCTCAAGAGCTTAAATGGGCCATCGTATTGAAAAATGGCTTACGTCACAAACGCGCAGAGCTCACTGCGAGTTGCCACACGAGTCGCTGCAGGGATTTGAAGACGATAAGAACCAAGGTGCGCTTCAGCTTCACTGATATAGATCTTTGAGGAGAAGGGCACAGAGTTCAGCCTGGACCGTTTTGTAAAATCGCAGCCTGTGTCTGCCTTTACATTTGTTTGTCCCTCCGTCATTGAATCTCCTTTTGCAGAAAATGTAACGCGGGTAATATTTTAAACAGCAACGCCTTTTATTCTTGCAGGGAGCCAGCATTGATTCTCCTCTCAACTATGGACTCCTCCACCTGGCTCCGAATGCTGCAGAGCCTCTCTGTACTGGAGATGGTCTCACGATGGTCAAAGAGAGTATTGTCAATGATTAGCTGACTGCTGCCGAAATTGAGGCAACAGTGACGCCCTGTCCCCAGCAACTTGAGGATGGGCGTGGCCTCAATTGACTGCTCCCCTTCCACACCTCCCCACCAGTCAGAGTGCTCTTGCAGAAGCCTACAGAGTGTTTTTGGAGGCCTTTCCGAAATATTTGCTGCTCTGGTAATGTTGTTCCGAACTGGGTGACGGTGAGTGGTCAGTGGAAAGCGGCTAGGTTATGGACCGTGTGCATATTGCCATTAAATACCCTTCCCCACCCACCTTTCCCCACGCCTTGCTCAAGGCCTCAAAACCCTCTGAGAGAAGAGCTTAAAAATCATACTCAATTGCAATCAGAGTCCAGTTCTGTTGTGGGGAGGACACTAAAATAAGCCGTCATCTCTCAAACCAGGTCGTTGAATGTGACCAAAAAGTAGAGAACGCTGCTGAAAACAACATAAAGTTTTGCGATCAAAGAGAGGCAAATAAAGCTAATATGAGGAAGAAATTATAATTATTTACAGATTATAAGTTCGAAGCTGGAGGATTGTGTCCAGTTCGAATCATCACTCATTGATCAGAATTGTACTAAATTCGCAAAGTTGCTGAGGTGAAGTATTCGATTTTTGCAGTGATCTGGAGATTGAGTGATTCCAAAGGGGAAGGATAATGGCAGATTTAATCAGGAAGCTCAAATCCATAATGGTTTTCTGACAACTAATTCAAGCATAAGTGGCTGATGTCTGGCAGGCGGTCACATGTGGCATTATGAAACGGTCAGTGATCCAATGATACATGAACAAGCATTTACTTCCCACGAGAGCAAGTACTGACATTTTATTTCAATGAAAAATGGCACGAGAAGTCAAATGGTGTCGATGCCATTCTGTTTCACGAATGTGCATTAGCAAGAGAAACGTTCATATCTCCTGTGGCATTAGACACTGGACCCGCAATAATATGGTTGAGTCAGAAAAGTATAAAAATGCATCAAATAAAAAAAAAATGTTCAAAATCAAGAAGCATATCGACCTCGGCACTGAACACAATAGCGGTAAACTCAATCCTACCACCATGCAATATTCTCCTTATTAACAGTGTATCAAATGGGATGGTTGCCACACATACGAGTCAAGCAAATGTCTGACATAATCACACCAATTGTAATTTTCTCTGCATCTCCATAAGCATCAGAACGGCAAGGAGACCTGGAGTCCATGGCGCCATAGTTGTATCCAGTTGGCAGGTTGTTACACAGGGAATTGTCCCGGCAGCCCTAAACATTGACACTGGATCTCAAGAAGACGAATTGGTCACGGAATCCGACTGCTTATTATCTTGTACATCTTGCGCACAAGGGCACCACTCTCCCCACCTTTCCACACTCATCCCCGCCCCCTCACGTATGGCTTCCTTCAGCGCTCAGCCAAGGAAACAGCTACTCCTCCGTTTCGATACTCAGATTCTTGTAGGATGCACTGATCAGGACAATGCCGCGCAAAGCACGCTGGATGGGGATGTCAATGTCCATCACTGCGACTACCTCGGTAGCACCACAGCAGATGGAGTGGCGGGTAACAGATGCTGCAGAGTGTTCTTCTGGTGAAGTAGCGAACAAGAATAAGAAGCACCTACCTGATAGCAGCCTCACCCAGCTGCATGCTGCTGAGCTATCGAGCCGTGAGTGAATGAGAATTCTTATGGAGATGAAGTCCACGTCTCCACACTGCGGGTGCCCTGATGTGGGCTGTTTGGCACAACCACCATGCTCAACAGGCTGGTTATTCAACGGGTCTTGAAACTGAAACTGGGAAACAATGAGCAGCGCCAGACAGCCGTGTGCAAAAACAAAATTTGCAACATCATAACTCGGCATATTTCCGCTCTACCATTACCCACGAATGAGGTCAAACGGCAACACAGTGGAATTGCGTCCTCACAGGGCCAGGGGAGCGGATTTGATGCCATTCTTGGCTGACTTCAATTTCCAGCGTTTCCCCGTGTCTGTGTCGGTCTCCTCCCAATTCTCTGGCTTCATCCCACAGCCCAAGGATTAGCAAATTAGGTGGATTAACTAGGTTAATTGAAGAGGTAAAAGCAAAAGTATGTGGAGTGGTCCTTGGTAAAATGCTCTTTTGGAGATTCGGCACGAAATAAACGGGCCGAATATACTCGTTCTGCACTGTTGGGATTGCATGTTGCTAAGAATACACAAAGAATTATAGAATCGCTACAGTGCATGAAGAGACCATTCTTCCCACGATTCTGCAGCGAGTCTCTGACAGAATGTCTTGCACAGGTCCTCCCCTCCGCAGTCTCCCGGTACCCCACACATTTACCAATGGCTAATCCATTTAACCTACAGTTACGGGAACTCTAAAGGGCAAATGGTGAGGGCCAATCCGCCTAACCTGCATATCCTTGGAAAGAGGGAGAGAATCGGAGCTCCTGTCATAAATACACGCAGATAAGAGGAGAGTGCACAAACTTCACACAAATAGTCTCCAGAGGTTGGAATCGAATTCAGGTCCCGAGAGTTTTAGAAAGCAGTGCTGAAGCAGACATTAGGCATACCTTAAAATGATGTGTGCAGATGATGAAAATACTGCACAGGATTAATAGTGTGCCACGTGCAGTATTTGCAGTAAGTGAAAAGCAGAGCTAAACTATTCCACACCGAAAGGGTGTCGAATGCTATATGGAGCTGTGAATTATTTTGGAGAATCAAACAACGTGCTGGGGGAGGGTGATACAATATTTTCACATGGTCAGTGTCCGGGAAACACGGCAGAACAGCTTTTAAATAAAGTTAAAGTTGAAACATTTGCAATAATCTTCAAAGATTATATTTGTTTGGTGATCCGTCTCAGCCTTCGCCACAATGACTCTGCAGCATCACAGATATTCAGCCAACTCTTTCCAGATCACACCAAGCGAATTTGGATGATGCAAAGTATTTCCGCCTTGCCAGTAGACCAACAATAACACTGCAATTTTGTGCCCCAGAACTCGCAATCCCCCTAACCAACCTGTCCCAGGAAAGCTAAATAATACTTTCACCTAACCAGTGCCCTTGCATGTCTTTTAACTAACACTAGTCCTAATCCAAATCGCCGAAACACTACTCCACCAGTTCACTCTGTTTTATCACAAAATAGGGCGAACGGGTCAATAACATGACTATGAAACCGCTTGCCTGGCAAAGGAAAACTCAGTGACAATCATTTTGGGGTCCCACGGGAATTGTAATATTCTGTTCTAATAATCTTCGTGCAAACAAGGACAAAGAGCTCAGCACCAGATACGAGATCAGAGTCGCTGTGCTTAACGCCAAGGCAGATTTTCACCGATTCTGGTATCAACGAACACGAGAAAAACTGTAGTTGATTCGGTAGGGGACAGAATTCTGCTGGTTAGTATTACCGATAACAATTACATTGGGCTCTTGTCATTAGTGGCTAGTTCCAGTATATCATCGCAAGAGTATTTCATGCTCCAGTCAAAGACCCAACCATCCTCAGATGATTCATCAATAATTTTTCTGCCAACATACAGCCAGAGGTAATGGTGTCTAATAATGATTGTGTATTTTTCAGCACCTTTCACAATTCACCATCAATAGCCAAAGACGGAAACGTCTGAACAACTGACGGCCTTGGGATGACAATTGTTCAGTTACAATCTCATAAGATCATAAGACCATAACATATAGGAGCACAAATTGGCCATTCAGACATCGGCACTACTCCGCCATTCAATCGTGGATGATACTTTTGTCAAACCCATTCTCAAGCCTTTTCCTGTTACCTTTGGTCCCCTTACAAATAAAGAACCTCTGTATCTCTACCTATAATACACTCAATCAGCTGACCTCCAGGGACCTCGGTGGTAATTAATTCCACAGATTGAACAACTTCTGGCTGAAAAAAAACAATCCTCCTCATCACAGTTCTAAAGGATCGTCCCTTTTTTCTGAGGCTGCGCCCTCGGATACTACTATCTCCGACGAATGGAAACATTTTTCCCATGCCCACTCTATCCAGGCCATTCAGTATTCTGTAAGATTCAATAAGACCCTCCCCCATCCTTCTAAACTCCATCGAGTGCAGACCCAGAGTCCTCACACAGCTCTCATACCCAAAGCTTTTCAATCCAGGGATAATTCTTGTGAGCATCCTCCGGACTCTCTCCAGGGCCGGCACGTCCTTCCTTAGATACTGGGTGTAAAATTGCACACAATGCTTCAAACGTGGTCTGAACAGAACCTTATAAAGCCTCCGCAGTAAATCCTTGCTTTTGCATTCTTTGCCTCTCGAAATGAATGCTAACATTGCATTTGCCTTCCTAACTATCAACTCAACCTCCAACTTTTGAAGAATCCTTAATTAGGACACCTAAGTTCATTTTGCATTTCCGATTCCTGGATTCTCTCCCCATTTAGAAAATAGTTTATGCTTCCTTTTTCCTACCAAAGAGCAGAATCACACAGTTTATTACATTGTATTCCATATGCCACTACTTTGCTCACTCTCCTGACCTTTCCAAGTCCTTCTGCAGCCTTTGCATCTCCACAATACTACTTGTCCCTCCACGTATCTTTGTATCATGCGCAGACGTAGCCACAATGTCCTCAGTTCCTTCATCTAGATCATTGATGTGTAAAGTGAAAAGTTGTGGTCCCAAAACTGAACCCTGCAGAACTCCACTAGTCAGTAGCTACTATCCCGAAAATGACACTTTTAGCCTACTCTCTCGTTCTGCCAGTCAGACAATCTTCTATCCATCCTAGTACATTGTGTGGAACACAACCGGCTTTAATCTTATTCAACAGCCTTCTGTGTGCCAACTTGATAGATGCCTTCTGGAAATCCAAGTATGCAATATCCAGTATCTCACCTTTGTCTAACCTGCTCGTTAACTCCTCAAAGAATTCGAACAGGTGCGTCAGACATGACGTTCCCTTGATGAGATCATGCTGACTTCTTAGTATTCTGAAATGTCATCCTTAAAAATGGCACTAAAATCTGACCAACGACCCAGGTCAGGCTAACTAGCCTGTAATTGTCCGCGTTTTCTCAACACCCCCTGCCCCCCCCTTCCTCTCCCCCCCGCCCCCCTCCCCCTCCCCGCCCCCCCCGGCCACCAACATCCCCCTTCTCAGCAGGTAATATTACATCAGCAATTTGCCAGTCCAGTCTCTGGGAACCTCCCTGACTCCACTGATTCCTGAAAGATCACCATCAATGCCTCCAGTATCTCTTCTGCTATCTCCTTCAGAACTCTTGGGTGTCGTCCATCCGATCTGGGGCTTTATCCACCTTTAAACATTTCAGTTTCCCTTCTCCTGAGTAATGGCCACAATACTCACATTGTCCCCTGGCTGTCTTGAAATGTTGGTGTGTCACCGGTGTCTTCCACCGTGAAGACTGACACAAAATCCCTTTTCAGTTCCTCCACTATTTCTTCGTTCCCCCTTACTTCTCCTCCAGCATCATTTCAAAGCGGTCCAAAGTCCACTCTTGCCTCTCTCATACCCTGTATATCTGTCCTCTCTCTCTCGTACCCTTTATATATATAAATATAAAACATTTCTTGTAGTCTTTTTTAATATTGCTGGCCTGCTTACCCTCATATTTCGTTTTCTCCCCCCTCCCTTCACTCCCGAGCCCCCCCCCCCCCCCGCTCCCATCCCCCCTCCCCCGCTTATTTATTTTTCAGTTGCCCTCTGTAGGTGATTGACGTTTTCCAAATCCCCTCATTTCCCACGAATCTTTGGCACATTATATGCATTTTCTTTTGCTTTCATGTTGTCCCTGACTTCCTTCATCATGGTTGCATCGTTCTCCCCTTAGTATGCTTCTTCTTCATTCCGACAACATTTTTGCTGTGTCTCGCGAATGACAGCCCGAAACTCCTGCCATTGCTGTCCCACCATCTTATCTGCTATGTTCACTCCCAGTCAACTCTGGCTATCTCCTCCCTTACATCTCTGTAGTTTCCTTTACTCAACTGCAAAACCGTGACATTTCATTCCATTTTCTCCCACTCAAACTGCAGGGTGAATTCTATAATATTATGGTCACTGCCTCCTAAGTATTCCTTCACCTTCATCGCCCTTATCAATTCTGCCTCACTTCACATTATCAAATCCAGAATCGGGCCTCAAAAGATCAAAGCTATTGACTTCTCCACCAAGATAAAGGCGAACGATAACTTCCTGACATTCAATGGGATTAGGAGTGCTGAACCGCAAACATTCCGGTGGTTATCAATGACCAAAAACTAAACTTGTTTCGTGATGTAGAAGGGTGCCCACAGGAGCAGGTAAGTGGCTAGGAATCCTGCTTCAAGTAATTCAGCTGTACGCCACTCGCAAGGCATCGAACATCTACCAGCGGTTGAGTTGCATATTCTCAATTTGGCATAATGTTTGAAGCTTCAACAGTCGTGAAAGAGGTCGACACAATACAGGACACTGCAGTCCACATGATTAGCACTGCAATTAGTTCCTCCAGCATCCACTCACTGCACTAATCACGCTCAGTGACAGCATTTTATATCTTTTCGCAGAGATACTAGAATAATTGATCAAGTCTCCCAAAGCCTCAAAACCACCACAATTACAAACTCGGAGAAAGGTATCAGAAGCAATCGAAACATTCCGCTTCAACCCGCTTACCAAACTGATGTGGAATCTATCACCATCATTCTCTCTCTCCTGATAAAAATAATTGAACTCCTGCTCCAACCTCTGTAGGTGTGCATACAACACAGTTCACCACCTTCTCGACAACTAGAAGGGAAATGTAATAGATTTTAGCAGAGGAGCAGGAATAAATAAATTAACAGCAGTGAATGCAATTTCCGGAATTGAAAATAAGATGGAAGGAAGGAAATTATGTTAAGCATCGTGCTTCCCCGACCGAAAATTGACGTGCTGACAACATGGTAAAGTCAACATTTGTTTCAACAGGAATTGTATGTGCACTTGATGGGGAGAAATGCTTGAGTCTGGCGATTCAGGAGTGCAGAGGAATTAATAAAACTATTTACGAAAAGCCTTACAAAATATCAGGACCCACACAATCCGCTGAATCGCACTTTTCGGTGCTACAGCAATCTGTGATCCAATAAACGAATGTCAGGGAGGGAAATGGCCACAGGGATCTGTTACAATCTCAGAAGACGTAGAAATAGCATATACATATATGCGAATAACGCCTGGGAAATCGCTTTCAAATGGAACGAGATATTGATAACAATGATCGCTAGATATTGACAATAAGGATAACTAGATATTGATAACAAATCTTGAAAAAAAACACCGGAAAAGTTCAGGAGAATGCGAATAGGATCGTGTGTGAGAACAGGCAGCCGTTGCTGATGGAATCAATATGGTTTCGTTTATTTATCAGTCACAAGTAGTCTGACATTAACACTGCAATAAAGGTACTGTGAACCTCCCCTATTCGACACACTCCGGCGCTTGTTGGGGCGCACCGAGGGACAATTTGACGTGGCCCAACCTCTCACCCAATCTGCACATCCTTGGAATGAAACCGGAGCACCGGGAAGAAACCCGCGCAAACATGGGGAGAATGTGCAAACTGCACACAGACAGTGACCCAAGGCAGGAATCGAGCACAGGCCCCTGGCCATGTGAGGCAGCCGTGTTACCCATTGTGCCACCGTGACGCCCGTTCCCAAATCAGACCAAGAGCAAACACAGCCACAGACTGTGAAAGTTCATAATATTACTCTTTGTTCTCATAGATTGGTCAAATTACATCAGTGGATGGGGAGCAAAATTTGCGACAATGAATGAAGACAACGGCTTTCATTTTCAATTCATTAACTGCGAAGCGGATTAATACATCGATGGTCTGGAATCAATTTCTGGATTTATAGAACAGCAGCAGTAAACAGAGCAGACTAAGAACAGCAACAGAGTTTGAAATATTTTCTCAAGTTAATGTCTGAATGTATTGACTTACGCGGGAGACCAACAATAGCTAGGATGGGATAATAGAAGTGTTGAATCACCGAGAGTGAGTAATAAATTCTGGTTGTGAAACTTATCCGTGGATGCTCCGCAGAAAGACGGTCCAGCCAATAGAATAAATCCTTCTCCACTCTTCTGAGATATCTGTCTATTGTTTTTGGATGTTGATCCATGGCTGAGCCATCCAATTGGCTATTGTTCAGGTTCTGACTGATCATTGTAGCATTCCAATCGATTGTTCTCAGATGCGGATCCATTGTTCCAAAACTTCAAGCTATTGTTTGCAGATTCTGATCCCTCCTCTTCTTCACTCTGGAGCAGCTGAGCAGTCGTAGTGTCAGAGTTGATGGCCCGAGCCAAAATATAGGGGGACACCTTGAAATGAGTCGTTTATAAACACACAAAGTAAATGCTCCAGAGACACAACTAAGATCCAAGGAGATTTACCTTAATTGCAGTCGCTGAACAAACATGTCAGTTAACCCCTGCCAAAGGGCGGCACGGTAGCACAGTAGTTAGCACTGCTGCTTCACAGCTCCAGGGACCTGGGTTCCTCTAAAGTTGTGCCAATCCAATTTTCCATCTCTTGTACCATATCTTTGAATGTTGTGATGTTTCAAGTGCTCATCCAAATGCTTTTGAAAGGTTGTAAGGTTTCCGACCTCCACTGCCTTCCCAGGCAGTACATTCCTGATTCCCATCACCCTCTGAGTGAATGTTTTTCTCAACTCTCCTCTGAATCTCCTGCCCTTTGCCCTAAAACTATGTCCCCTCATGATTGACCCCTCAACCAAGGGGAACAGCTGTTTCCTATTCACCCTGTCCATACCCCTCATAATCTTACACACCTCAATCAGCCTTCTCTGCTCTAAAGAAAACAATCCAAACCTTTCCAGTCTCTCCTTATAGCTCAAATACTCCATCCCAGGCAACTTGCTGCTGAGCCTCCTCTGTACCCCCTCTAGTGCTATCATATCCTTCCTCTGGTGTGGTGACCAGATCGGCACACGGTACTCCAGCTGTGGCCTAACCAACACTCTGTACAACTCCAACATTAACTCTTTGCTCTTCTACTCTGTGCCATGACTGACAAAAGCAAGTGTCTCATCTGCCTTCTTTACCACTTGATTCACCTGCTCTGCTGCCTTCAGGGATCTGTGAATAATTGCCCAAGATCCATATGTTCCTCTGAGCTTCCCAGTGTCCTGCAACTCATTAAACACTCCCTTGCCTTGTTACTGCTTCCAAAGTGCATCACCTCGCACCTATCAGGGTCAAATACCATCTGCCACTGCTCTGCCTATCTGACCAACCCAGCGATATCTTCCTGTAACCTACAACCTTCTTCACTATTAACCATCCTACCAATCTTGGTGTCATCTGGAACCTTGCTTATCATTGCCCCCACATTATCATCTGTCTCATTTATGTATAACAATAATAAGCCCCCCAGCACGGAGCCTTGTGGTGCACCACTGGACACCGGCCTCCAGCCACTCAAACAGCCTTCCAACACCCACCCTTTGTGTCCAATTACTAAACCAGTTTCCCATCCATCTCGCCAAGTTTTCCTGAATTCCATGTGCTTCCAGGATGGTGAATCTTTGGAATTCCCTATCCCAGAGGGCTGTGGAGGCTCAGTCATCGTTCACAGACTGAGATGGATAGGTTTCTACAGATTAAACATATTGCAAAGTTTCACCATCTGTGACCCCTTGTTCCAGCCTCTCCGCCCAACCCCCCCCCCCCTCTCCCCACCCCCTCAGCCCCTCAGCTGGAGGAAACAACATCCCTGTATTCAGTCACTCCAGCCCAGTCCGAATTTATACATTTCAATTCGATCCCCTCTCATTCTTCGGAACTCCAGTGAATACAGGCCCAGTCGACTCAATCTCTCCTCATACGACAATCCTGCCATCCCAGGAATCAGTCTGGTGTGCCTCCGCTGCTCTCCCTCTCTGGTAAATGCAGCATTTCATAGTTACAGAGACAAAAACTGTACACAATATTCCAGGTGTGGTCTCACCGAGGGCCTGTACAGCTGCAGTAAGACATCCTTGCTCCTTTCCTCAAGTTCTCTTGCAATGAAGGCCAACATATCATTTGCCTTCCTAACTGTTTGCTGTAGCTGCATGCTTGCTTTCAGTCTCTGGTGTACTAGGACACCCAGGTCCCTTTGTATCTCAACATTTCCCAATCTATCACCATTTAAATAATCCTCTGCCATTCTGCTTCTCTGTCCGAAGTAGTTAAATTCACGTTTGTCCACGTTATACAGCATCTGCCACGCATTTACCCATTCACTCAATTTTCTGAAGTCACTGTGAAACATTTTAACATCCTTCTCACTCCTCACATTCCCAACAAGTTTCATGGCATCAGCAAACTTGGAAATATTATTTTTGGTTCCCTCATCCAAATCATTGGTGTACATCTCGTGTGTGTCTCAATGTCAGCTCGGAAACATGTACAGCACAATCCCATCCTGTTTCTGTCTTTCTATGGCTCTGTATCTGTATATATCTCTCTCTGAAATTAGAATAAAGAAAATTACAGCACAAGAACAGGCCCTTCGGCCCTCCAAGCCTGCACCAACCATGTGTGAACTAAAACCCCCTCCCCTTCCAGGGACCATATCCCTCTATTCCCATCCTATTCTTGTATTTCTCCAGACGCCCCTTAAAACTCATTATTGTATCTGCTTCCACTACCTCTCCCAGCAGCGAGTTCCAGGCACCCACCACCCTCTGTGTAAAAAACTTGCCTCGTACATCTCCTTTAAACCTTGTCCCTAGCACCTTAAACCTGTGCCCCCCAGTAATTGACTCTTCCACCCTGGGAAAAAGCTCCTGACTATCCACTCTGTCCATGCCTCTCATAATCTTGTAGGCTTCTATCAGGTCACCCCCCTTGCCTCCGTCATTCCAGTGAGAACAAACCAAGTTTCTCCAAACTCTCCTCTTAGCTAATGCCCTCCATACCCGGCAACATCCTGGTAAATCTTTTCTGTACCCTCTCCAAAGCCTCCACATCCTTCTAGTAGTGTGGCGACCAGAATTGAACACTATATTCCAAGTGCGGCCTAACAATGGTTCTATAAAGCTGCAACATGGCTTGCCAATTTTTAAACTCAATGCGTGTGGCGTCAAAAGTTTGCTTATTTCCTAAATAACACTGACAACATTTCAAAACTGCTCCATTGTCGGTGAAACACTTTTGGAAACCCTAAAGCCATGAATAGTACTTTAGAAATGTCCATCCCCCAAGTTGCTGTGAGGACATTCAGAGTCAGTGTGTGACTTGGGTCAAAGATAGACCAGCGAGGTCTCTCCCTTAATGACATTGAGTGACTCTTTAGCTTTTTTATGATGAGCAGAAACCTTTCATCTCTCTTGTGTCCAATTCATTCCAATTCTGTCCCTGACATTAATCAGTTGTGACTTTCTGTAGGAGCTGGAATGTTCTCTCTGGCGACAGAGAATCCATTGAGAGGAGGATCAGGTGTGACCTTTCTCTCCTGGAATCCATCTTTCCTGTTTGTGTCTTGTAGATTGTGTGTGGAGAGAGCAGAGGGAAAAGGCTGAGTGGATTTGTAATGAACAGGGGTTTGCTTTCATTCACAAACTGGAGCTGAAGCCAACGTGTGCAGATGTGAAGGATGGAGATCAGAAAAGGACCATGGGTAGAATTGGAGACTATTCTGCCCATCCAGATGTGCTGTCTTTTTGGAAGAGAAATTGAGTTAATCTCTATTTACAGAGGGAGAAGGGATTCCTCCTCCATTATATATCTGTTTAGTTTTAGGCTGTCTGAGTGTGAGTGTTAGTGTGTGTGCATATTTTTCTCAATCTGCCTGTCTCTCAGTCCCCCTGGTCCCAGAATCTGTTTCTCTCTCCACAGACGCTGCCTGACCTGTTTGGTATGTTCTTATTTTCTGTTTCAGTATCTGAGGAGTTGCGTATGGTGCTGAACATTGTGCAATCATCAGCGAACATCCCCACTTCAGACCTTGTGATGGAGGGAAGGTCAGTGTTGGAGCAGCTGAAGATGGTTGGGGCCTCGGACACTCACCCTGAGGAACTCCTGCAGGGACGTCCCGGGACTGAGAGGATCGGCTTTGAGATAATCGGCACATTGGGGGAAAGGTTGAAAACCAGAGGATGCTGAATTCAGGTAAATGACGACAGCGGCAACATGAGGAGATGTTTCTAACGTAGTGAGTGTCCAGTATCTGGAATGTACTGTCTGAGGGTGAGGTGGAAGCGGATTCCATCAAGGACTTCCAGGGGAAGTTGAATGGGAAGCTGAAGGGGAAATATTTACAGGGTCAGGGGGAAAGGGTGGAGGAGTGGGAATAGTGACATTGCTCTTGCAGAGTGTCGCACTGGCTTGATGGGGCTGAATGGCCTCCTGTGCTGTCACCGTTCTATGATTCATATGCAAGTTATCTTCTCAGTGTCTATTAGACCCCACTCTTTCCTCCATGATCAGTTACAGCATTTTAAGTTCAGATCCCAGAACGTTTTATTTGGGGATTTGAGGAGTGATTTGTTTTCCAGCCTGGCCGAGAATTTGATGCTGTAACTGAAGCCACAATTGAACGATTCTGAGGTCAGATTATGATCCACTGAGACACAGCTGGCTCCGAGCTTCCCTGAAAAATGTCGCTGTTGTGTTCCCGGCCAGATGATTTCTCCGTCTTGTGTCGGCCGGCTGTGCCACAAGGATCTGGACCTTTTTCCCAGATGTTCACAATGTTTATCAATGATTTGGATGTGGGGACCTAATGTAATATTTCCAAGTTTGCGGATGACACAAAGCTCGGTGGGAATGTGAGTTGTGAGGAAAATGCAAAGTGGGTTCAAGAGGATTTGGACAGACATTGTCTCTCAGTGCCTCTCTCAATCTGGCTCTCTCTTTCTCTCACTCTCCTTGACCCTGTCATCTGTTGGTTTCTGCATCTCTCGCTCTCTCGCTCTCTGGGAATCTGTAAAAACATATCCACTAACATGCACACAGACAGAAACATACATACACACACAAACACACACACACACACACACACAAACACACACACATACGCGACTGTGAGAATTGTCACAGATCAATCCCAATATCAGTGAGTAATCTCCAATGCAATAGTTTGTGACCAGGTTGTGCAACATGCATTGAAATGTGGCAATATGGAAGTTGGTTCACTCAGTTGGCTGGACAGCTGGTTTGAGATGCACAAAGTCTCCAACACGTCATGAAAGCCCAACCCTTTCAACCTTTCCCCTGGCCTGAGGTGTGGTAAATCACCGCCAGTGAGTTCTCCCCCTCAAAGGGGAGAGCGGCAGATCGTCATCTGGGACTGTGGTCACTTTCCCTTTACCGATGTTCAACTTTATTTCCCTTCCTCAATTTCTGCTCATCTCCAAGAGACTCGAGCGAAATTCACCCAATCTTTCAACACCAATATTACACACACAATACTGGAGCAATTGGACATTTCACACAACACCCAATAGCTGGTAACAAGACCAAACAAAAACCGTTCCAAACAAGAGTGGTGGCACCAGCTGACTCACACAAATATATAACTTTAAAGGAATATTCGTCTATCCATCCAGCTGACTCTCTTTCTCTGTCTACCTAACAGAGAGATTTTTCAGTGCAGTAACAACTGAAACAGGGTAGAATGTAGGAATAAGAAAGACAGGAACTTGTGTAAAATAAAACTGAGACACAGGTGAGTTGAGTAATGAATGAAACAAGGCCGAACACAGCAGTATCTCCGATGATGCTGAATGTAAGAGAAACAGATCAAATCTATTCCTGGGGAAGTGCAGCAACAGCTTAGAAATTGTCGGGTGTGGTGTAGATAGAGGCATGGCTGCGTGCGTTAATAACTGTGACTTCACTGAGTGCATTGGAAACAGTGACATAGTTGAGTGAAGCAATAACTAAGTAAAGACCAATTGTAGTATATACAGAGGGATGGCCCCATGCATTAAGAAGAGAAACTGTACCTAGTTTATAGGGGTGGCGCAGTGGTTAGCACTGCAGCCTCTCAGCGCCAGGGACCCGGGTTCGATTCCCGACTTGCGTCACTGTCTGTGTGGAGTCTGCATGTTCTCCCCGTGTCTGGGTTTCCTCCGAGTGCTCCGGTTTCCTCCCACAGTCTGAAAGACATGCTGTTCGGTGGATTGGCCATGCTAAATTCTCCCTCAGTGAAGCCGAACAGCGCCGGAGTGTGGCAACTAGGGGATTTTCACAGCAACTTCATTGCAGTGTTAATGTAAGCCTACTTGTGACACTAATAAATAACATTGAAACTGTATAAAGTGTTATATACACAGATACAGTGCTGAGGTAAAGAGAAACGGAGACATGCTCCACATTCATTACCCAGACATGGTCTAGTTTATTTTTTATAAAGAGTGACATGGTTAAATGCAGTGATAATTTAAGCAGGTTCCCTCCCTAACAGCACTGTGGGTGTACCTACACCACATAGACAGCAGCGGGTTCAAGACGGCAGCTCACCACCACCTTCTCCAGGGCAACTAGGAATGGGCAATAAATGCTGACCTAGCCAGTGACACCCACATCACAAGAATCAATAAATATTCATCGAACCCAGCACATTGTCCAATGAAATATCAATCCATACATGGTATTAATACAGTGAGAACTCAGAAAGGGTTGATTGTAGTGTCCACAGCAGCATGGTGTAATGTAGTATTCACTGAGACAACTGAGCGTATAAACAGCGACTGGGTTGAGTGCAGTGATAACTGGGAAAGGAGCTAATGTCCGGGATTCTCCGGCTGTTCACTCGTGGGGAATTCTCTGCTCTCGTTCCCCTGCCTCTGGTTTCCTGCTAGCGTGAGGTGACTTCAATGGGAAATCCCATTGACAGCGACAGGACCAAAAACTCCCTCTGCTAGTGAACGGTGTGTCATCTCTCACTGCCCAGAAAGCTGCTGAGGGGAGACTGGAGGATCCCAGAAACTATGTTAAAAATAGCCATATTGGCAACAGCAGGAAAATATTACATCCCAAACTCAGTAATATTCACAATGATATTCTCCCTCAGCTGAAGGGCAGAATTTACTGATACAAGACCCAGATTGTAATAACTGAGGGAGGTTTAGGGCAGAGATTACTGATACCAGGCCCAGATTGTATTAACAGAGACAGGTATCGGGCAGAGATTACTGATACAAGACCCAGATTGTAATAACTGAGAGAGGTTTAGGGCAGAGATTACTGATACCAGGCCCAGATTGTAATAACTGAGAGAGGTTTAGGGCAGAGTTTACTGATACAAGACCCAGATTGTAATAACTGAGAGAGGTTTAGGGCAGAGATTACTGATACAAGACCCAGATTGTAATAACTGAGAGAGGTTTCGGGCAGAGATTACTGATACCAGGCCCAGATTGTAATAACTGAGGGAGGTTTCGGGCAGAGATTACTGATACAAAGCCCAGATTGTAATAACAGAGAGGTTTAGGGCAGAGATTACTGATACAAGACCCAGATTGTAATAACTGAGAGAGGTTTAGGGCAGAGATTACTGATACCAGGCCCAGATTGTAATAACTGAGAAAGGTTTAGGGCAGAGCTTACTGACACAAGGCCCAGATTGTAATAACTGAGAGAGGTTTAGGGCAGAGTTTACTGACACAAGGCCCAGATTGTAATAACTTGAAGAGGTGTAGGGCAGAGATTACTGATACAAGTCCCAGAATGTAATAACTGAGAGATGTTTAGGGCAGATTATACTGACTCAACGCCCAAATTGTAATAACTGAGAGAGGTTTCGGGCAGAGATTACTGATACAAGGCCCAGATTGTAATAACTGAGAGAGGTTTAGGGCAGAGATTACTGATACAAGTCCCGGATTGTAATAATTGAGAGAGGTTTAGGGCTGAGATTACTGATACCAGGCCCAGATTGTAATAACTGAGAGAGGTTTTGGGCAGAGATTACTGATACAAGTCCCAGATTGTAATAACTGAGAGAGGTTTAGGGCTGAGATTACTGATACCAGGCCCAGATTGTAATAACTGAGAGAGGTTTTGGGCAGAGATTACTGATACAAGGCCCATATTGTAATAACTGAGAGAGGTTTAGGGCAGAGATTACTGATACAAGGCCCAGATTGTAATAACTGAGAGAGGTTTTGGGCAGAGATTACTGATACAAGTCCCAGATTGTAATAACTGAGAGAGGTTTAGGGCAGAGATTACTGATACAAGGCCCAGATTGTAATAACTGAGAGAGGTTTCGGGCAGAGATTACTGATACAAAGCCCAGATTGTAATAACTGAGAGAGGTTTAGGGCAGAGATTACTGATCCCAGGCCCAGATTGTAATAACTGAGAGAGGTTTAGGGCAGAGATTACTGATACAAGGCCCATATTGTAATAACTGAGAGAGGTTTCGGGCAGAATTTACTGATACAAGTCCCAGATTGTAATAACTGAGAGAGGTTTCGGGCAGAGTTTACTGATACAAGGCCCAGATTGTAATAACTGAGAGAGGTTTAGGGCAGATATTACTGATACAAGGCCCAGATTGTAATAACTGAGAGAGGTTTCGGGCAGAGATTACTGATACAAGGCCCAGATTGTAATAACTGAGAGAGGTTTCGGGCAGAGATTACTGATACAAGGCCCAGATTGTAATAACTGAGAGAGGTTTCGGGCAGAGTTTACTGATACAAGGCCCAGATTGTAATAATTGAGAGAGGTTTCGGGCAGAGTTTACTGATACCAGGCCCATATTGTAATAACTGAGAGAGGTTTAGGGCAGAGTTTACTGATACAAGACCCAGATTGTAATAACTGAGAGAGGTTTAGGGCAGAGATTACTGATACCAGGCCCAGATTGTAATAACTGAGAGAGGTTTAGGGCAGAGTTTACTGATACAAGACCCAGATTGTAATAACTGAGAGAGGTTTAGGGCAGAGATTACTGATACAAGACCCAGATTGTAATAACTGAGAGAGGTTTCGGGCAGAGATTACTGATACCAGGCCCAGATTGTAATAACTGAGGGAGGTTTCGGGCAGAGATTACTGATACAAAGCCCAGATTGTAATAACAGAGAGGTTTAGGGCAGAGATTACTGATACAAGGCCCAGATTGTAATAACTGAGAGAGGTTTAGGGCAGAGATTACTGATACCAGGCCCAGATTGTAATAACTGAGAAAGGTTTAGGGCAGAGCTTACTGACACAAGGCCCAGATTGTAATAACTTGAAGAGGTGTAGGGCAGAGATTACTGATACAAGTCCCAGAATGTAATAACTGAGAGATGTTTAGGGCAGATTATACTGACTCAACGCCCAAATTGTAATAACTGAGAGAGGTTTCGGGCAGGGTTTACTGATACAAGGCCCAGATTGTAATAACTGAGAGAGGTTTAGGGCAGAGATTACTGATACAAGTCCCGGATTGTAATAATTGAGAGAGGTTTAGGGCTGAGATTACTGATACCAGGCCCAGATTGTAATAACTGAGAGAGGTTTTGGGCAGAGATTACTGATACAAGTCCCAGATTGTAATAACTGAGAGAGGTTTAGGGCTGAGATTACTGATACCAGGCCCAGATTGTAATAACTGAGAGAGGTTTTGGGCAGAGATTACTGATACAAGGCCCATATTGTAATAACTGAGAGAGGTTTAGGGCAGAGATTACTGATACAAGGCCCAGATTGTAATAACTGAGAGAGGTTTTGGGCAGAGATTACTGATACAAGTCCCAGATTGTAATAACTGAGAGAGGTTTAGGGCAGAGATTACTGATACAAGGCCCAGATTGTAATAACTGAGAGAGGTTTTGGGCAGAGATTACTGATACAAGTCCCAGATTGTAATAACTGAGAGAGGTTTAGGGCAGAGATTACTGATACAAGGCCCAGATTGTAATAACTGAGAGAGGTTTCGGGCAGAGATTACTGATACAAAGCCCAGATTGTAATAACTGTGAGAGGTTTAGGGCAGAGATTACTGATCCCAGGCCCAGATTGTAATAACTGAGAGAGGTTTAGGGCAGAGATTACTGATACAAGGCCCATATTGTAATAACTGAGAGAGGTTTCGGGCAGAATTTACTGATACAAGTCCCAGATTGTAATAACTGAGAGAGGTTTCGGGCAGAGTTTACTGATACAAGGCCCAGATTGTAATAACTGAGAGAGGTTTAGGGCAGATATTACTGATACAAGGCCCAGATTGTAATAACTGAGAGAGGTTTCGGGCAGAGATTACTGATACAAGGCCCAGATTGTAATAACTGAGAGAGGTTTCGGGCAGAGATTACTGATACAAGGCCCAGATTGTAATAACTGAGAGAGGTTTCGGGCAGAGTTTACTGATACAAGGCCCAGATTGTAATAATTGAGAGAGGTTTCGGGCAGAGTTTACTGATACCAGGCCCATATTGTAATAACTGAGAGAGGTTTCGGGCAGAGTTTACTGATACCAGGCCCAGATTGTAATAACTGAGAGAGGTTTCGGGCAGAGTTTACTGATACATGATCCCGGCAGGATTTACTGTTTGATAATCCAGCTGTTTGGCCCCGTTATGAGCACACCTTCCATGGCCATCAAGTCCGGAAGTCGGCCTTGAACCCTTGAAGAATGAGTGGCGACCCCATTGAAACAGACTTTAAAATTCTTACAGGGTGTGACAGGGTGGATGTAGATTGGATGTTTCCCCTGGCTGGTGAGACTAGAACCAGGGGACACAATCTCAGAATCAGGGGCAGACCATTGAAGACTGAGATGAGGAGGAATTTCTTCACTCAGAGGGTGGTGAATCTTTGGAATTTTCTATTCCAGGGGGATGTGGAAGCCCAATCATTCAGCATGTTCAAGACGCAAATCGATTGTGTGAAATAAAATAGGAATCTGTGTGTGTGTGTGTGTGTTTATTTGTATGTGTGTGTGTTTGTGTGTGTGTGTGCATGCGTGTGTGTGTGTGCATGCATGTGTGTGTGTGGACATGTTTCCGTGTGTGTTTATTACTGTGTGCGTGTGAGTGTTACTGGGTGAGAATATCTGTTTCTGTGTGTTTTCATAGAATCCTAGACTCCTACAGTGCAGAAGGAGGCCATTTGGCCCATTGAGTCTGCACCGACCACAATCCCACTCAGGCCCTATCTCCATAACCCCATGCATTTACCCGAGCTAGTCTCTCTGACGTGGAGAGACAATTTAGCACGGCCAATGCACCCTAACCAGAACGTCTTTCAGACTGTGGGAGGAAACCGGAGCACCCGGAGGAAACCCACGCAGACACGGGGAGAACGTGCAAACTCCGCACAGACAGTGACCCAAGGCGGGAACCGAACCCGAGTCCCTGGCGCTGTGAGGCAGCAGTGCTAACTGTGTTTTTGATGTGTGTGTGTGTGTTTATTGTCTTTGTGTGTGTGCTTTGTGTGTGTGCGTGTTGTTTGTGTGTGCGTGCTTTGTGTGTGTGCGTATTTTGTGAGTGTTGGTGTGTGCGTGTTTTGTGTGTGTACGTGCCCCATGATCTGTTTGAATGCTGGCGCAGGATCGATGGGCCAAATGGCCTACACCTGCTCCTATTTTCCTTTGAGATTTAAATACATTGACACACATGCACGCTGACACACACACACAGAAAGATATACACAGTGTTGACGTATTTATTCACCACTTAATGTGACTGAATGCTACACATCCCAGTTTACCAAAGACACACAATATTCAGCAGCATTGTAAACAGCGCAGCTGGAAACATCAAATTGGGGATTTGGTTTGAAAAAGGGTCAAAGCCTCTCTTGCTAAAGGCTGTTTGTCTATTGTGCTGACAGTGATACACTGCCATCCTCTGCTGCCTGCTGGACATTGCTCCAGCCGCAGAGAGAGTGAAGTAGATCAGAAACTCACTGGGAGAGAATGCAGCTTCACACAGTATCCATCCAAAATGACAGGAGCATCAGCAACACACACAAGCTCCGTGTGGAGACTGAGAGGGGCTCAGTGTGGAACACAAACCTTCACACTAAACCTGGAAGGACATTGATAAAGAGTTTAAAACAAAACTTCAGCAAATGTTTTGAAACATTTTGGTCCGTGGAAAAGTGCAGTGTGTAAAAAGCTGAAGATGTTTCCATTTCACATCTTCCTGCTTTGGGGAAATGGGAGTTATCTTTGCATTCACAAGGATATGGGGAGGGAGATGTTTGAATGGACATTCAGCTTTTTGGGTGATTAAAGTGTCAATTTGTTTCCAGAAGCTGTTTACAGTGATTGTCCCGAGAGATTGTATTGTTTCAGTGATGTCGACGTCTCCAAGACTTCAGACAGAGGAAGGAAGCAATTTACAAAAGGAAAGATTGGGGGAATCACTACATTGAAGGTGTGAGGCCTCATCACTCTCTGTCTGGTTTTGTTCTGAAATCTTTACATTTTTAAACACTGAAACCTCTTGCCCTTGTTGGGAATATCACTGCGGTTTGAGAAAAGCAAACACTGATCCCACACTAAACCCCCCCCCAAACACAGGACTGAGCAGAGAGTGTGAAATGTGACTGGTGTCAGAGTGGATTGTCAAACAGAAGGGATTTGAAAAATCTCTAAATGATTCATTGATTAAAAACTCTAACATTAATGTCCCGCATCATAAACATCTGCTTCATTATTGTATCTTTCTTTTACAGATCAAGCGATGGGTTGAATTTTGGACGTTGTAGATTTCCCTCAGCTGATTATTAAGATTCCTGATTGACACAAATACAATATCTGCTGTCGGTGACTCCAACAGTGAAATTCTCTCAGTTTATCATTCTGAATCTGTAACTGAGACAATTGTGGGCGGTAGTTCAGTTTTCAGTGTGAAATGTAGAAGGTAACTTTTGTTGTAATGTAATTGTAGTTAATAGTTTTCCTGTAGTTTAAATCTCAGGTATAAATTAATAACTTTTCTCGTTCCTGATTCACAATTGTTCATTTCCCGTGATGTTGAGCTCTGGTTTTCTCTTTCTGGTGTCTGGTACAGCTGTACAGATATTGGGCAGCTCAGAGCGTAGGGGTTCAGATCTCATTGTGAAGCTCAAAGGTCAGATTCACTTTTGTTAACTTTAAAATCAATTTTCCTGTAAAATATTCTCTGAATTTTTAAATAAATATTGAATGGAAAATTAAATCTGACTTTGCCAAACTCTCTCTCTGTATTTCTCTGTTAGTGTGTTTATGTGTGTGTCTCTCTGTCTCTATCTCTCTGTGTATCTGTGTGTCTCTCTGTCTCTGTACTTCTCTGGATCTGTGTCTCTCTCTCTGCCTCTGTGTGTATATCTCTCTATGTATCTGTGTGTGTCTCTCTGTCTCTGTCTCTGTGTTTCTCTGTCTCTGTGTGTCTCGATGCTAAGGGCCTAGTATTTCAGGCTCTGAGCGAAGATGACTACATTGAAGGTGTGAGGCCTCATCACTTTCTGTCTGGTTTAGTTTTGTAATGTTTACATGTTTAAACACTGAAACCTCTTGCCCTTGATAAGTTGGGAATATCACTGCAGTTTGAGAAAAGCAAACACTGATCCCGCACTAAACACCCCCCAACACAGGACTGAGCAGAGTGAGTGAAATGTGACTGGTGCGAATGTGGATTGTCTTTTAAAAGTGGGTGAGAAACACTTCATTTTCAAATCTTTACCCTGCTTCTGTAGCGTCTCAGATTCCACCTAATCTGCACATCTTTGGACTGTGGAAGGAAACCGGGACACCCGGAGGAAACCCATGCAGACACAGGGAGAATGTGCAAACTCAACTCCCAACCGAGAATTAAATCCTGGTGCTGTGAGGCAGCAGTGCGAAACACTGTCCACCATGTCGCCCTATCCCATGTATTGGGACACGGTGAAAAGTATTGTTTCTTGCACGCTACACAGACAAAACATACCGTTCATAGAGTTCATTCGGGAGAAGGAGAGGAGAGCGTGCAGAATACAGTGTTGCAGTTACCGATAGGGTGTAGAGAAAGATCAGCTTAATGTATGGTAGGTCCACTCAAAAATTAACATTCTGACCAAACACTAAAGCTTTCCACAAAACAAGGCTCACAAATTCAACACCACTTTCCTTTGTCCGCTCTCCCATCATGCTGTGCTCGGAGTCTCTGATCGATGCTAAGGGCCTAGTATTTGAGGCTCTGAGCTGAACCCACAATCTGTCTGATTCTGAGGGAAGATTACTGCCCACTCAGATACAGCTGGCTGCAATATCCCCTTGAAATATATCTGTTGTGTAAAGAGTCACATGTTTTTTTTCCCCTGTGTCTGCTGTCCTTAAAGAACTATTGAATAATCTAAACATCCGCATTAATTATCACAGAACAAGGCCAACATGGGGGAATCGAGTATCAGGTTTAAAAGTTTGTTTATTAGTGTCACAAGTAGGGTTACATTAACACTGCAATGAAGTTACTGTGGAAAATCCGTAGTCGCCATGCTCTGGTGCCTGTTTGGGCAACTTGGGGAGAATTTAGCACGGCTGATACACCTAACCAGCGCGTCTTTCGAACTGTGGGAGGAAACCGCAGCACCCGGTGGAAACCCACGCAGACACGGGGAGAATGTACAAACTCCACACTGACAGTGACCCAAGCCAGGAATCAAACCCGGGTCCCTGGCGCTGTGAGGCAGCAGCGCTAACCACTGTGCCGCCCCTCATCGAAACATTGTGCAGTTGTGGAATGCATAGGATAGGAGGGATGTGATAGCACTGGAAAAGGTGCAGAGGAGATTCACCAGGATGTTGCCTGGCCTGGAGAGTTTTAGTTCATAGAATCATAGAACCCCTACAGTCCAGAATGAGGCCATTCGACCCATCAAATCTGCACGGACTCTTACCCAGGCTTACCCCGTAACCCCACGTATGTTCCCGCTAATCCCCCTAACCTATACATCGTGGGACCCTCAGGGCAATTTTGCATGGACAATGCACCCGGAGGAAACCCACGCAGACACGGGGAGAATGTGCAAACTCCACACAGACAGTAACCCGAGGCTGGAATTGAACGCGGGTCCCTGGCGCTGTGAGGCAGCAGTGCTAACCACTGTGCTACCGTGCCGCCACTCGAACTGAAGAGAGATTTTATAGACTGAGGGTGTGATCTTACCACCTGTTGACGCCACACTCCCGCGCAGCGAGGTCGGAGAATCTGGTGACCAGCCAAATCTCCTTTCACTGCAGTGGGATGGGAAAATCCTGCCGGCCTGAACGGTGATAAGAATCCACCCTGGGGTTGTTTTCCGTGGAGCAGAGGAGGCTGAGGGGGAACATGATGGAGGTGGATAAGATTATGAGGGACATCGATAGAGTAGACGGGGAGAAAGCTTTCCCCTTGGTGGTGGGATCAATGACCAGGGGGTATAGATTTAGGGTAAGGGGCAGGAGGTTTACAGGGGATGTGAGGAAAACCTTTTTCACCCAGAGGGTGGTGGGAGTCTGGAACTCTCTGCCTGAAAGGGTGGTGGAGGCAGAGACCCTCAGAACGTTTAAGAAGTGCTTAGCTATGCATTTGCAATGCCAAGGCTTACCAGGCCGTGAGCCAAGTTGGGTGATTTGTCTTTGACCGGCACAGATGCAATGGGCCGAAGGGCCTTTTCTGTTCTCTCGACCTCCATTGCTAAAACACAACCTCACTGACCCAGCTTCTGGTCATCCATCCAAATCTCTCCCTCCACAGCTCGGGGACAAATCCTGCCGCGCAATCTTCCTTTGAAGTGGCTTTGGACATTTCATTCTCCGTGAGGACTTGTCCGGACAGTGGCTGCTGTTGTTGTGTTTGTCTCACTGTCAGCTCAGAAACATGGACAACATGTTAGAAATGGCCGTCTCCCAGTGAGTGTGAGGACAGGGCAGGCTTTGAGCGAGGCCTGGGCCGCTCCCTGAAGGACACAGGGCCACCATTGTGCTTCTTGCTGACAAACAGAAAGCTTTCAGCCCTCTCTCTCTCTCTCTCTCTCGTGTCTCATCTCACTCACATTCTGCCCCTTCCATTCACTCTGTGCTGCTTTCTGGAGGAGGCTGCCAGCTTTATCCGCCACAGAGCATCTGCCAACAAGAACATCAGATGAAACCTTCCATTCCCCAAGTCCCTCTTTCCTCTCTCTGCTCCTCGCTGTTTTTCCGGAGGAAATGGGATGGGAAGCTGATGGGAAAAGATTTGCAGGGCTCCAAGGACAAGGTGGAGCAGTGGGACTGGCTCGATTGCTCTAGCAGAGAGTTGACACCAGCTGAAGTCGGCTGAATGGCCTCCTTCATTCTGTGGCTATTCTATGGTTGACACACAATAGATAGTCAATATCTTTTCCCAAAGGTAGGGGAGTCTTAAACTAGAGGGTTTAAGGTGAGAGGGGGGATATACAAAAGTGTCCAGAGGGGCAATCTTTTCACACAGAGAGTGATGAGCGTCTGGAACAAGCTGCCAGAGGTAGTAGTAGAGACGGACACAATTTTATCTTTAAAAAACGTTTAGACAGTTACATGGGTAAGATAGATGTAGAGGGATATGGGCCAAATGTGGGGAATTGGGTCTAGCTTAGGGGTTAAAAGAAAAAGGGCAGCATGACAAGTTGGGCCAAAGGGCCTGTTTCCATGCTGTAAACATCTATGACACTGTGACAACTTGTCATTTGGGTCTCAACTTCAAGTTTCTAGGTGTCCAGATCACCAACAACCTGTCCTGGTCCCCCCATGCCGACACTATAATTGAGAAAGCCCACCAACACGTCTACTTCTTCAGAAGGCTAAGGAAATTGGGCATGTCAGCTACGACTCTCACCAACTTCTACAGATGCACCATAGAAAGCATCCTTTCTGTGTCACGGCTTGGTCTGGTTTCTGCTCTGTCCAAGACTGCAAGAAATTACAAAAGGTCGTGAATGTAGCCCCGTCCATCACGCAGACGAGCCTCCCATTCATTGACTCTGTCTACACTTCCCGCGGCCTTAGAAAAGCAGCCAGCATAATTAAGGACCTCATGCACACATTCTCTCTTCCACCTTCTTCCGTCAGGAAAAAGATACAAAGTCTGAGATCACGTACCAACCGACTCAAGGACTTCCCTGCTGCCCTCAGACTTTTGAATGGACCTGCTACATATTAGATTTATCTTTCTCTACACCCTACCTATGACTGCAACACTACATTCTGCACCCTCTCTTTTACTTCTCCCCGATGTACTCTATGAACGGTATGTTTTGTCTGTACAGCATACAAGAAACAATACTTTTCACTGTATCCCAATACACGCGACAATAATAAATCAAATCAAATCAAAATCCTCCCAACTCTTTCCTCCATGATAGATCGCAGCATTTAAAGAACACGCCCAGGGCCCAGTGCTGAGTCTGAGGGTATCTGACTACAGTAAGGTGAGTGATACAGGAGGGTCTCACTGTCTGAGGGAGGTGAGTCTTAGCCGGGGGTGCGTGAGTGACCCAGGTTAATCTGACACTCCAGGGACAGTTGGAATGGAGCTTTCCCCCGGGCTGTCCCCTCCCCGTGTCTGCGTGGGTTTCCTCCGGGTGCTCCGGTTTCCTCCCACAGTCTGAAAGACGTGCTGGTTAGGGTGCATTGGCCGTGCTAAGTTCTCCCTCAGTGTAACCCGAACAGGCGCCGGAGTGTGGGCGACTAGGGGATTCTCACAGTAACTTCATTGCAGTGTTAATGTAAGCCTACTTCTGACACTAATAAATAAACTGAAACTGAAGGTCAAGGTGCTGCTGTGACAATGCACTCTTGTTTAAACACTCTGCAATGCTGAGACTGGGAGAAGTGACCAACAGGGGGCAGCATTGCAGCTTCTGTCCCCCTATTGAAACTGGGATTGTTGCTCCATCTGCTGCACAATCCCAACCCCATCCACTGGGGGCAACCTGGACAATGGCTGCAGACAGACCTCACTGCGCACGCGCCGCAATGACACCCCCACCGCCGGCGGCCATTTTGCGTTGCCAAGGGAGACGGCCAGCGGCCATATTCCCTTGCCAAGGGAGGCGGCGGCGACCATCTTGCGGTTGCCAGGGGAGACGGCTTCAATGCGGCGGCGTCCCGCGCGCTGACCTCTGGGAGCATTCCCGCCCCGCACATGCGCACAGGCAGCCCCCGGGAGCGTTACAGCGACGCCTGGTGGCCGGGAAGGGCAATAGCAGCAGCACAGTCTCTGCCCAAAGGCTTCCCCAGTTCAGCTGCTCAGAGACACTGGGAATGTCTTCAAGTGGAAACTTCAGCTTCTCACATTCACCCCCTGTGTTCAGTCATTGTTTCCTAGGCAACCTCTGTAGTCACATCACAAACAACCTGTTCACATTGAAGGCCATGGCAATCTGGACCATTCGGCTTCAAAGCCATTGAGCTTTGAAATTTCAATTGAAATGTTGGAGATGAGAGTTTATCGATGCAAGTCATGTTGCATGTGGAACGCTCATGATGCCACAATTAGAGCGGTGCAGACATCTCACAGGGTTGTGTGACTGGAGGAGATGTCAGAGACGGGCTGGTTAAATATAGAGGGACACGGTCTGAAGCTAAGTTTTGGGTAAAAGATGGCAGTAATGTTGTGACATTAATTTAGCTTCAGGTAGTTGCTGGGGAGGGGGATAGAGAGGCTGGGGGGTGAGGTTTGTATTGGACCAAATAGTTTGCTTTTATCACGAGACGGCGATTTCATGGTCATTATTCCGGAACCTACGTTGTGTAAGGTGACCATGAAATTGTCGTCTGGGGTCATGAACCTCGGCTAACACTCGACAAAATACAGACTATTCCGCATTCCCCACCATATCGATGAACATGTGTGTCAAGCTGCAGCGGGAGGGAGTGAACTCCCAGGCGGAGTTGCATGTCTCACATCACAGGTTGAGTGAATCTAACAACTCAAATGAAAGGGAGTGAATTGTGAAATTCCATTGAGAATTTAGGTCGGCAATTGTTGAAATATAGACTGATTTAATAAAACTTCACGAGCAAACACACATGAATCCGATTATTAACTGGCTTTAACAGCAGTTAATGGTGAATAAATACAGTTATACAGGTTGTAAAATGAGGAATATTCGCACCAATTACTGAGCAGCAGGATTAACCTTTTATTTACAAGACTCAATCGCATATAAAACACGTCACATGTGGAACAGATTTCACTTAAAACTAGCGCAGACCAGACAACAGAATCAAGCTAATTGTAAATGAAAATCACAGATAATACGAATGTAACTCCCCTCCCTCCTGTATTTTGTAGTTTGTGTCCAGCTCCTCTCCCCTCCACCCCCTCCACCACCCCCCGGGGGTCACTGTCCCCCGAGTCTTCAATCTCCAACAGTGCTCTTGCTCTCTTGCCGCCAGTTGTGGACATTTGCCTTCACTTGTCCTTTTCCTGGGGCACAAACACCTTGGTGGAGCGGGACAGCAGCTTCTGGCCACTGCTGCCATCTGGCCGCTGATCTTTCCCATGACTCCTTCAGCAATTGGAGCAAACTCCTCAAGACCAGAGAGATTGCGTCTGCGTTGACAGTGGAGACAAAGAACCAGGAACTCCTCTTCCAGCGGATCACTTGTTTCTGCAACAACTTCCTTCTCATAAACTCTGTCAGCAAAGAGCCAGCCAAGATCTAGAAGCTCCTCTGGTGGATGGTCAGCGTATGTTTCTGTGTCTTCATTATCTCTGTTCCAGCCCGTCTGAGAAAGGAAGGTGAGAAACCTGCAATCTCCTCCTCTGGTCCAGTGGTTACCGGCTGCTCCAACCTTCTTGTGTAGAGCCAGGTTCAGTTATTTTCTCACTCAACGGGCCGATGAACAGATATTGGAAAGAAAAAGATTGGCACAACATTAAACATGAGTTCCAAAATAAAGCTCAGATATAAAAAGAAACATCTTGCTGAGCAATGAACACAATTTTGAAGCAATGAATTGATAATGTTAAAACATGAGTAATAAATAATGATGACCATTCGGGGGAGAGTGCGTGTCTGTCCGTCTCATCCCAATATCAGCGGGTGTGAGTGTGTGTTGGTGTGTGGCAATGAGGGTGGATGTGAACCCTCAGAGTGAGAGTTATCCAAAACATTATCACTCACTCACAAACACCTCCAACTTCCTCACATGTAAACACACACAAACACACTCTTACATTTCCACATACAAAGAGATACACAGGCAAACATACTTCTCTCTCTTACACACACACACACTCCTCTTTCTTGCACACACACGCTCTCCCTCGCACACACGCTCTCCCTCACACACACGCTCTCCCTCACACACAAACACACACGCACGCACATTCCCACGCACTCACACACATTCTCTCTCACACACTCTCTCTCACACACATGCTCTCTGACACACACACGCTCTCTCGCACACTCTCTCGCACACACACAGTCACACACTGACACTGTCAGACATGCACACACTCTGTCACATGCACACACACCTCTCACACACGCTCTCTCTCTCACACACACACACAATCTCTCTCACACACACACACAATCTCTCTCACACACACAGGCTCTCGCTCACATATGCTCACCCTCACACACGCTCGCCCTCACACACACACACACACACACACACTCACACACGCAATGAAGCACACACTCTCTCAGGCACATACTCTCTTATGCCCACTCCGTCACACGCACACACACATTCTCTCCCTCACACTCACACATACTATCTCACACACAAACTCTCTCACATGCACACAATCTCTCTCACACACACTCTCTCTCGCACACACTCTCTCTCGCACACACTCTCTCTCGCACACACTCTCTCTCGCACACACTCTCTCTCGCACACTCTCTCTCTCGCACACTCTCTCGCACACACTCTCGCTCGCACACACTCTCGCTCGCACACACTCTCTCTCTCGCACACTCTCGCTCGCACACACTCTCGCTCGCACACACTCTCGCTCGCACACACTCTCTCACGCACACACTCTCTCACGCACACACTCTCTCATGCCCACACTGTCACACACAATCCCACACATTTTTCAGACAAACTCACACTCACACACTCTCTCTCTTACACACACACTCTCTCTCACACACACTCTCTCAGACACACATTCTCTCACGCCTACACTGTCACACGCACACACACTCTCTCCCACACATTCTTTCAGACAAACTCACACTCTCACACACTCTCTCTCTTAAGCGCACACTCTCTCTCACACGCACACACACACTCTCTCTCTCACACACTCTATCTCACACATGGGCACACTGTCAGACATGCACACACACTCTCTTTCACATGCACTCACATCTCTCTCACACACGCTCTCTCTCACACACACGCGCTCTCTCTCATGCACGCATGCTCTCTCTCTCACACATGCTCTCTCTCACACACGCTCTCTCACGCACACACTCATGCACACAGTCTCTCAGGCACACACACACACTCTGTCTCTCTCCCACACACTCTCTCAGACAAACTCTCACTCTCACACTCTCTCTCAGACACACACTCTCTCTCAGACACACACTCTCTTTCACACGTACACTCTCTCTCACACTGACTCCAGTCCTTCAAATTTCTCTCAGACGCAAACATACCAGCTCTCTCTCACACACACACCCTCCTCTTTCTCTCTCACACAAATATGCACGTATGCGCAGACACAGACACACACACTTCCCTCCCTATCTTACATTTACACACACATGCCAAAAATTGACACACTCTCTCTCTCACATACATACACTCCACACTATCTCTCTCTCTCTCTCTCACACACACACTCCTCTTTCATTCTTTCACACACACACACACATCTTGTTTCGCTCACACATACAGGCTCACACACAGACTCCTCTCTCACACACACACAAACACACCGCTCCATACTGTCTCTCACACACCACACTCTCCTCTTACACACACAAACTGTGAATGCGTGTGTGAGAGAGACAAGAGTTGCAATGTGTGTGAGCGAGAGTGCGAAAGGAGAGTGTGTGTGTGAGAGACAGAGTAGAGCTGATATCTCTGTGTGTGAGAGAGGAGAGAGAGATTGGAATCAGTGTGTGAGCGTACATGTGTGAGAGAAACAAAGTGTGTGGGTGTGTGATAGAGAGTTGAGTGCTTCCATGTGTGAGTCAGAATGATGGGTGTGAGTGAGAGAGGGGGAGAGATTCTGTGTATAGGGGTGTGTGTGTGATATAAAGAAAGACTCTCCTCCTTGCTCACACACAAACAGACACACACTAACAAGCTGATCCCCAGTGTCCCTACCCAACCCGGCGCGCAGCACGGACTGGCCCCCCCACACTCACTCTGTCATCTCTCTCTCACACAGACACACCTCTTTCTTTATTCCACACACACACACAGCCATACACACTGAATCCCTCTCACTCACATCCCTCATTCTGACACATACATGCGCTCACCTCTCTATCACACACACACACACAGTGTTTCTCTCGCACATGTCTGCTCACAAACTGATCCCAATCTCACTCCTCTCTCACACACACACACACATAAAGATACCAGCTCTCCTCTATCTCACACACATTCACACTCTCACTCACACACACATTGCAACTCTTGTCTCTCTCTCTCTCACACAGACATTCACACTGACTCCACTCTATCTCACAGACACACACACTCTGACAATTTCTCTATTTCACACACACAGACTCCAGTCCCTCACCTCCCTCTCTCACACACACAGCCTCCTCTTTCTCTCTCTCACACACACACAGCCTCCTCTTTCTCTCTCTCTCACACACACAGCCTCCTCTTTCTCTCACACACACACACACACAGCCTCCTCTTTCTCTCTCTCACACACACACACAGCCTCCTCTTTCTCTCTCTCACACACACACACAGCCTCCTCTTTCTCTCTCTCACACACACACAGCCTCCTCTTTCTCTCACACACACACAGCCTCCTCTTTCTCTCTCACACACACACACACAGCCTCCTCTTTCTCTCTCACACACACACACAGCCTCCTCTTTCTCTCACACACACACAGCCTCCTCTTTCTCTCTCTCACACACACAGCCTCCTCTTTCTCTCTCTCACACACACACACACAGCCTCCTCTTTCTCTCTCACACACACAGCCTCCTCTTTCTCTCTCACACACACACACAGCCTCCTCTTTCTCTCACACACACACACACACAGCCTCCTCTTTCTCTCTCACACACACACACACACAGCCTCCTCTTTCTCTCTCACACACACACACACAGCCTCCTCTTTCTCTCTCACACACACACACAGCCTCCTCTTTCTCTCACACACACACAGCCTCCTCTTTCTCTCTCTCACACACACAGCCTCCTCTTTCTCTCTCTCACACACACACACACAGCCTCCTCTTTCTCTCTCACACACACACACACAGCCTCCTCTTTCTCTCTCTCACACGCACACAGCCTCCTCTTTCTCTCTCACACACACACAGCCTCCTCTTTCTCTCTCACACACACACACACAGCCTCCTCTTTCTCTCTCTCACACACACACAGCCTCCTCTTTCTCTCACACACACACAGCCTCCTCTTTCTCTCTCACACACACACAGCCTCCTCTTTCTCTCTCACACACACACACAGCCTCCTCTTTCTCTCACACACACACAGCCTCCTCTTTCTCTCTCTCACACACACAGCCTCCTCTTTCTCTCTCTCACACACGCACACACAGCCTCCTCTTTCTCTCTCTCACACGCACACAGCCTCCTCTTTCTCTCTCACACACACACAGCCTCCTCTTTCTCTCTCACACACACACAGCCTCCTCTTTCTCTCACACACACAGCCTCCTCTCTCTCTCACACACACACACAGCCTCCTCTTTCTCTCTCACACACACACAGCCTCCTCTTTCTCTCTCACACACACACACACACACAGCCTCCTCTCTCTCTCACACACACACACACAGCCTCCTCTCTCTCTCACACACACACAGCCTCCTCTTTCTCTCTCACACATGCACAGATTGAGCTGGCCGAGCGCTAAAGGACGCAGAGTGTCTGTGGCAAGTGAAGGAAACAACAAGAGGGAAAACATTCAAGACCCCTTCCTCACCAACCTGCCTGCCACAAATACATCTCTCCATGACAGCAGTGGTCGGAGTGACCATTGCACACTCCTTGTGTAGATAAAGTCCCACCTTCACAGTGAGTGCTGTGTGGCACTATCACCGTGCTGTATTGGATAGATTTGGGTTCTAGGATTGAAGTAAAAGTTCAGAATCTTGTTGTAAACTAATTTGTGATGAGAGTTACAGAATGATGGGGAAAGATCACAGACAGTGCTTCTTAAAGGGACTCTGTACTGGTTGGAGTCATACCTGACACATGGGAAGATGGTTGTGGTTATGGGGCTCAGTCATCTCAGCTCCAAGACATCATTGCAGGAGTTCCTCAGGGTAGTGTCCCAGGCCCAACTATTATGTTTCCATCTAATTATAAACAATAAAAAGACAACCATTTAGGTCAGTATAATTAAAACAAGGAACAGTTTACTTAACGTCTTAATCGTTGCATAGCCATTCTAATACTGCTTCCCCAGCTTGTTCCCTGGGTCACCTATCTAAGTCTCTTAAAGGGGCAGAACACCCCAAACTACATATATAACACTCCTCCCCTTTAATTTCAAAAACTCTCAGTAACAACATATGTACACAATTTTAAACATTATGCAGGCATTGGAGCAAACATATAAACATGGTAAGAACTGCATGGAAAACATGGAAACACATGGAAAACAACCACCCTCCACCTTAAGCATCATATCCAATCATTGGAGGACTTTGACATAACTGAAACAAGGTCTCTCAGCATCATAGGGCAGGGTGGGTGTGTGTTACTTGTTTCTTCGATTGTAAAGACCAATTCAAAGGATCTGTTCAATTCGCACGTCATATCCTTATTTCCCATTATTAATTCTACAGGCTCACTTTCTGTGGACAAACACTCACTTTCAGTCATTTCTGTTTAAAAATATCTGTGGAAACTCTCACCATCTGTCTTCAGATTTGTGACGAGCTTTCTACTGAACTCTAAACTTCCCCTCCTTGTTCATCTTTCAGTAATTCTTTACTATTTTTGATAATCTGCCAAATTTCTGATCTGTCACTCAAATATGTTTTATCTTTAACTTTGATACTGTCTTTATCTGTTCTAACGAACCACAGAGGGTTAGTTCCCCCTCCCCGGGAATTTATCATTCTTGTTTGAATATATCTAGTCTGTGGATTGTGAAATATTAAACTTATTTCAGTTGAGAATATTAGACTCAGATCCTCCCTCAAAATGAATGCTACATTCCATCACATTCTGATGGCTGTTATCTCAGGGTGCCTCCACTATCAGGTCATTAATTAATCCTTATTTGTGTACTTTCCCAGGTCTAGTATAGGCTGCTCTCTCGTAGGTGGCAAAACATGTTGTTCTAATAGACTATCCTGAAAATATTTATCAATTCCTCACCGAGGCTACCTTTGTCCGTCTGATTTTTGTCTTTATCTAGATTAAAATCCGGAATGATAATCGCCATCTCTTTCTGACAAACTCCTTTATACCTTGTTCCTCCTGTGTGGTTACTGTTTAGGGGCCTGTCAATCCCACAAGAGACTTCTTCCCTTTATCGTTTCTCATAAATTTCTTCCTGAACCGTTTCTCCATCCAGGTTTCCTGAGCTTAGTCCATCCCTCTCTATTGTGTTAACACCATCATTAATTAATAGAGCTAGTCCTCCTCCACCTTTTCCTCACTTCCTGTCCTTCCCAAACATCTTGTATCCTTCAATATTCCGGTACCAATCTATGTCATCCTGCAGCATAAAACGGCTCAGATTATATTCATTTATTTCCATTTTTGTATGAAAAACAATTTAAAAATAAAACAAGAAGCTAAATAACCAAGAAACTGATGCTACTTCACAGTCTCACATTCACTCACTAACTCACTCTACAAAGGTTACAGGAGTAAAAAAGGAAATGTTCCCACACCACTTCTCTGATGTAATCTGATGATCGAAGTTGCAGTCCTGATGAGAGATCTCCTTTAGTGAAGGATCAGTGAAGGGGTTTTGACAGCCGGGGTAGAAGGTGTTTGTTGGGATCCTCTTGAAAGGATGAAGTTGGTTTCTGGTCGTTTCTTCAATCGATGAACAGTCAGTTCCTGTGTGGGTTGAGGTTCAGGGAGAGATTCGTCTGCTCCTTGGTTTGTCACCAGAATGGACGGATTCTTCTTGTGGTGTCCTGAGGCTTCAGAGACTGTGGCCAGAAAAGCAGTTTAATGTTTTTCCTGATGTGTCGTGTCTGGATCTCTTCCCTGGCTGTAGTCAGAATGAGTTTAATTGTTTTTACTCAAACCAATAACTAACCTCAAACCAGCAGTGGTTGTGCTCAGATTTCTCCAGAATCTGCTGCTTCGCTCGGGCTGCTGTCACCGACAGTCACAATCCCTTCTCTTTGTGAGGCAGTGACTCAGTTCCCTGACTGGGTTCTGGGATCCACACAGCAGTGTCACCTGATGGTCAGAGGCAGCTTTGTGAACGCAGTGACCTCCTTTCTAACCTACCATTTTGACAGTCTCTCTGTGCAATGTCCATACTGAATAAGATCCATATTCTAACTGATGTGAGCCATGCCTTACATGGCAGCATCCTCTGTAGCTGGCATCAGACCAGCCCTGAAACCCAACCTCCCAGAGTGACCCCCAAACTGATTGGCCGTAACCAGGGGTGATGACCTGTCTCCAGGTGACATCACAAAGCAGCCAGCAGCCAATCACACGGCGGCCTGCAATGATGTCCCCAAGCGGCTGCAGTGGCCAGTTTGAATGGACGGGGAGTTTGTGACCGCTCCCAGCTCCAGGCACTGGACCCTTCAACAATCTCAACACCATCAACAACTCAATGCAGCAAGAGGTCCCTCACCCCTGACATTACTGGGGCTGAGTGATGGTGTGTTTCAGAGGTTGCATCATCTCATTCGCTGTTCCAAAAGGAAGAAAAATAAATTAAAATGGATTGAATTAAATTGAAAATTGAGTACAGCCACACAAAAAGCAGCACTCGTCAGCTTTTGATGGCCTCCCTCACAACGGCGCGTAGAGCTCTTGATAGTTTGCTTTCAGAACAACTCAAAGGCCATTGTGAGGAAGTCCATCAAAAGCTGCTGAGTGCTGCTTTTTGTGTCGCTGTACTCAATTTTCAATATCTAATATCTGTACTATGTTATCGATATAGATAATAATATCTATATTATCCATAGGATAAAAACTGAGATCATAAACCCAGACCAAACTGGTAGAACAGGGCATTACTCTGGGGACAATCTCCACAGGCTCCTTTACATCATGACTCATGCCCAAGGTCGTGGAGTTGAGGCCATGGTCTTATCTTTCGATGCTGGAAAGGCCTTTGACCAGGAATCATGGGTGTTCCTATTTCAGACTTCAGACGGCCTGGGGTTTGGGCCCAACTTTGTAAGATGGGTCCAGATCCTTTATTCAATTCCACAGGCCTCTGTCAGAGCGAATGGTCAAATTTCTGAAGTCTTTGGACTCAAGAGGAGGACAAGACAGGATTGTCCTCTGTCCCCCCTTCTGTTCACTATATGCATAGAATCCTGAGCACAAATGGTGAGAGACAGTCAGGACATAAAAGGTGTTCTAGCTGGAGAAGAAGAGCACAAATTGACATATTCTGATGACATCCTGCTATATTTATCAGATCCTACAACATCCATATTCTTTCTGAAAAGAGAATATTATAAAGTTTGGCGATTACTCAGGTTACAAAGTTAATGTTGATAAAACTGAGGAAATGGAAATGACTTCCCTGAAATGACTTCCCTGCTTTTGGAATCTGTGCCACAATTGATAACTTCCTCTGTAAATTTAGAAACCCGACAGTGCTGAAGGAGGCCATTCGGCCCATTGTGCCGGCACCGACAACAATCCCACCCAGGCCCTATTGCTGTAACCCCACATATTTACCCTGCTAATCCCCCTGACACTAAGGGGCAATTTACCATGGTGAATCACCCTAAACTGCACATTTTTGGACTGTTTAAAACGGAGGGAGCTCTGGAGGAGTACAATGAAAGTAGGAAAGTACTCAAACGGGGAATTAGAAGAGCAAAAAGGGGTCACGAAATGTTCTTGGCAGACAGGATTAAGGAGAATCCCAAGGCATTTTATTCATACGTTAGGAACAAAAGGGTTGTTAGGGAAAAAATCGGACCTCTCAGGGACAAAAGTGGGGACTTATGCTTGGAGCCCAAAGAAGTAGGAGAGATCCGAAATGAATACTTTGCGTCGGTATTCACAAAGGAGAGGGATGTGTTGACTGGGAGTGTCTCTGAGGGGAGTGTTGAACCGTTGGAGAAAATCTCCATTACAAAGGAGGAAGTGTTAGGTTTGTTAGAGAATATAAAGACTGACAAATCCCCAGGGCCTGATGGAATCTATCCAAGGCTGCTCAGGGAGACGAGAGGTGAAATCGTTGGGCCTCTGACGCAAATCTTTGTCTCGTCACTGGACACAGGTGAGGTCCCAGAGGATTGGAGGATAGCCAATGTGGTCCCGTTATATAAGAAGGGTAGGAAGGATAACCCGGGTAATTATAGGCCGGTGAGCTTGACGTCCGTGGTGGGGAAGTTGTTGGAGAAGATTCTTAGAGATAGGATGTATGCGCATTTAGAAAGGAATAAACTCATTAACGATAGTCAACATGGTTTTGTGAGAGGGAGGTCATGCCTCACTAACCTGGTGGTGTTTTTTGAAGAAGTGACCAAAATGGTTGACGAAGGAAGGGCCGTGGATGTTGTCTATATGGACTTTAGTAAAGCGTTTGACAAAGTCCCTCATGGTAGGCTAGTGAAAAAGGTTGGATCCCATGGGATAAAGTGGGAGGTGGCTAGATGGGTGGAGAACTGGCTTGGTCATAGAAGACAGAGGGTGGTAGTGGAAGGGTCTTTTTCCGGCTGGAGACCTGTGACTAGTGGTGTACCGCAGGGCTCTGTATTGGGACCTCTGCTGTTTGTGATTTATATAAATGATCTGGAAGAAGGAGTAACTGGGGTGATCAGTAAGTTTGCGGACGACACAAAACTGGCAGGACTTGCAGATAGTGAGGAACATTGTCAGAGGCTACAGAAGGATATAGATAGGCTGGAAATTTGGGCAAGGAAATGGCAGATGGAGTTCAATCCTGATAAATGCGAAGTGATGCATTTTGGTGGGAATAATGTAGGGAGGAGCTACACGATAAATGGAAGAACCATAAAGGGTGTAGAGACGCAGAGGGACCTGGGTGTGCAAGTCCACAGATCTTTGAAGGTGACGTCACAGGTGGAGAAGGTGGTGAAGAAGGCATATGGCATGCTTGCCTGTATAGGACGGGGCATAGAGTATAAGAGTTGGGGTCTGATGTTGCAGATGTATAGAACGTTGGTTCGGCCGCATTTGGAATACTGCGTCCAGTTCTGGTCGCCACACTACCAGAAGGATGTGGAGGCTTTGGAGAGAGTACAGTGGAGGTTTACCAGGATGTTGCCTGGTATGGAGGGGCTTGGTTATGAGGAGAGATTGGGGAAACTGGGGTTGTTCTCCTTGGAAAGACGGAGGATGAGGGGAGACTTAATAGAGGTGTATAAAATTATGAAAGGCATAGATAGGGTGAACGGTGGGAAGCTTTTCCCCGGGTCGGTGGTGACGTTCACGAGGGGTCATAGGTTCAAGGTGAAGGGGGGGAGGTTTAACACAGATATCAGAAGGACATATTTCACACAGAGGGTCGTGGGGGCCTGGAATGTGTTGCCGGGCAAGGTGGTGGAGGCGGACACACTGGGAACGTTTAAGACTTATCTAGACAGCTATATGAACGGAGTGGGAATGGAGGGATACAAAAGAGTGGTCTAGTTTGGACCAGGGAGCGGCGCGGGCTAATTGTTCCTTGTTTCTCGTTTCAAGGCTTCATTCTATGATCATCTTGCTGGTGCCAGTACAGAGCGAGACTGCGGATAGTTGGGAACCTGTCTCGGGGGCAGGGAATTCATATGGTGTTCGTGGAAGTGGAAATGACTAGGGTTGGGAAGCATTTTCCGATCAGGGCCATTGTGATCTCCTGGACTCGTTTCGATCGCCTCAGGGGGTCGGAGAGGAATTTCCCAGATTTTTTTTTCCCCATATTGGCCCTGGGGTTTTCACTCTGGGTTTTCGCCTCTCCCTGGAGATCACATGGTCTGGAATGGGGGGGTGGGGGTGAGTTAATAGGTTGTGATGAACAAAGCATCGTAGCTGTGAGGGACAGCTCGGTGGATAGGATATTGGTATGTAGATAGGCTGGAAAATTGGGCGGGGATCCTGGATTCAGGATTCAATCCTGGACCGGGGAGTGGCGTGGGCTTGGAGGGCCGAGGGGCCTGTTCCTGTGCTGTATTGTTCTTTGTGGGAGGAAACTGGAGCACCCGGAGGAAACCCACCCAGACACGGGGATAATTCTCTCTGGACACTCAGTCCAGGTCTAAATAGTGTTTGATATAGCTCAAGCAGAACCTGCCCTGCTCTGGTAGTCTATACATCAGCCAGTAAAGGAAAGTATTCCGTCTGCCGGTCGAAACCACCTTATCGAGCTGTCCTGTTACCCTCAGGAATCACTGGACACTCACTCTGAGATCCCTCTATTCACACACACAGGGAGATCGTATTAGAGAGAGAGGGGGGATTGTTATGGGAGATGTAAAGGCCCAATGTGTCATATGGTCTCAATCTGATGTCTCTCTGCCTCAGAATTATTCAACACCGGCTCGGAGTGTGAGCATCACCAGAATCAAACACACGCCGCTGTTCTTTGCATCCAACTCTGTAGCTCGGCCTGGTGTCCCCTTTGCCACATCAGGGTGTGGTGTGAGTTTGGATCTCTCCATCAAACCCATGTTCCTGGTGCTGTGAGGCAGCAGTGATAACCACTGTGCGACCGTGTCACCCCCGTCTCGAGTTCAGATCCCAGTACTTTTTAGTTGGAGCATTGAGGAGTCAAAAAAACGGAATAAATGTGTGTGAGCGTCGGTGCGCTTATGTTTCTGTATTTCTGTGTGTCTGTGTGACAGAGTTTCCAACTGTGTGCATGTGTTTGTGTGTGTGTGAGCGTGTGTGTGTATTTCAATGTGTTTCTGTGTGTGTCTGTATCTGTGTGTGTATTTCTGTGTGCACGTGTGTGTGAATGTGTGTCTGCGCGTGAGTGAATGTATGTCACTGTGAGTGTGTGTGTGTGTGTTTATTACTGTGGGTGTCTCTGTGAATGAGTGTGTGTGTGTCCGTGAGTGTGCATCTGTGAATGTGTGTCTGTGAGTGTGTGTCTGTGTGTATGTGAGTGTGTGTCTGTGTGTATGTGAATGTGTGTCTGTGTCTCTCTGTTGTGTGTGTGTCTCCGTGTGTTTGCGTCTGAGTGTGTGTGTCTGTGAATGTGTGTCTGAGTGTGTGTGTGTGTGTGTGTGAGTGTCTGTCTCTGTGTGTTTATGTCTGTGTGTGTGTGTGAGTGGTGGAGCAGGCTCAATGGGTTAAATGGCCTACACATATTTGAGATTTAAATATATTGATACAGATGCATGCTGTCACCCCCCCCTCCCTCCCCACCCAGCCACAGAAAGATATCTGCAGTTTTGTCATATTTTTTGAACCATTTAATGTGACAGAATGCGAAACATCCTGGCCAATGACACAAACAATGATCCAGCATTGTCAGCAGCATCGCTGGAAACATCAAATTGCAAAGTTATTCGTATTTTGTAAATTGACAAAACTGATGGAGAGGTTTGAGTTCAGGGAAATGTAAACCGACACAACTTAGATTGAAAAGGGCTGGAACAATGTACTTTAATAAATGATGAAAAGTGGAAGCTCAAAATGTTCCGATATTTCACAGCTGGATTCACACACAATACACAGAGCAATGTCTCTGATACTCTGGAATTGCTGCAAATGTGGTTAATCTCAGTACGGAGGCTGCTTTCATGATACAATGTTAATCTGATCACTCTCATCAAAACAGGGTCAACATTTCTGTACAATGTGAGGGATTCGTAAGTTAATATAGTTCAGTTTCAATGTTTAAAATAACCAGTCACTTTTCTGTGGCTGCTTTGGGAATGTCAGTGGAATGTAGTTCACAGTAAAGTGTGAACAATTGTATTGGGGAATAATTGGAAGCAGTTTCCATTGAGAGCTTCCTGCATTCTGGAAATGTGTGTGATCTATTCAGAGATTGTAAATGACGGATGAATAAAGATGCAGTTTGTTGTTAGTTTCATGACATTGTCTCCCTTGATGATTCACCAGTTCAATGTGCTGAAAGGAATGATTAAACAATGTCTATAATTCAAATCCTTCAGACAAGTGAAAAAGCAGGAGAACAACTGAATCCACAAACGCTGCCACAGACAGTATTCGAAGCTTCATGTTTGAATGTGAAGGGCTGATTGAAATAAACAGGAGGCCACACTGGGATGCTGAGCAATTTGTTTCCTGTTTTTCCCTAAACTAATAAAAACCTGTGATGAAACATTCCTTGGACAGAGCAGAGGGAATTTTACTCTGTATTTAGCCCATTACAGTATTTGTGTTGGGAACATTTGATGAACAGTGCAGATTAAACATTATTCTTAACCGCTGGAATTTAAGTTGGGGGCTGATTTAATCAAACATTTAAAATAATGAGGTAAAGGGAGAGGCTGATAAAGAACAAGTTTTTCTGCTGGCTGGGAACTCCAGGATTTGGGGACATTTGGATGTAGCCTCAGTTTAGGATTTTAGAAATGTGGGAATGAAATCATTGCCAGATGTGGTGTGGAGCTAGTTTGAAACAATCTTCTGCAAATGGCTATTGATGCTCAGTCACTTGTTATTATTTTTAATCTGGGGTTGATAGATTTCCCTTAGTCCAAGGGGTAAAGAGGTAGAGAGTTAGATCACAGATCAGCCATCATCTTATTGAATACTGGAACAGGATTTCAGGAAGATTATTCCAGGTTCCAAGCAGCCTCTCGGTGAAGTGATTTTACTCACTTCACTTCTGATCCATTTCCCCATCATTAAGAATTTGTGCCCTCTAGTTCCTGACCATCTCTTGAGAGGGAAGATTTTCTCACTCTTTAACCAGTCCATACCTCTGAGGATCTTGAATCTCTCTATCAAGTCTCCTCTCAGCCTTGTTTTCTCTGGGGTGCGGGGAGAAAACATTCATTTCCACATCCTTCCCATTATTAAACTCTGACCAAAGGGGAACAGATTTCAAAATGAAATGAAGGTGCAAATGCCTGGTGACTGTCCCAGTATTAAATTAATTAAACACATCAAAACATTTTTGGTGGGGGGAGTGGGTGGGGGCTTTACTCCAGAGGTTGGGCTGTAAAGAAACAGGGGAGGCTCCCCACTCCCCCATCCCTTCCCTGATCTGTGTCTCTCCCTCTGCGTTTAACCCCCACCTCCAGCTGTGTTTCTGACTCATTTTACAAACCACACCAACACTGAGAATCTCCCTCATTCGATATCAATACATTCAATCTCAGCAATGAAGCTTCTATCACCCCCGCCCCCCTCTCTGTCTCTTTCACTCTCCCCCCAGATCGAGACCTATCCAATACACAATCTCTGCACCCCTCCCTCTCCTGCTCTGGATAATCTGTCCTGATCTCTGCTCTGTTTCTCTATCTCAGCGTGAATCTGGAATGAAGTGCTCTCTCTGATAAGTTGCTGTCTGACCGTTTAAAATAATGATGTGCGCCGTGCATCATGTTTTAAAGCTCAGGATGAGAAGAGAATAGTGGGAGGGGGAGCAGGAAAATCCACAATCCCACCCTGAAGTGGCTGCTGCACATTTTATTGAACCATTGAATTCAGCCACTTCAACCCTGTTCGGGAATTAAGGGAATGCAAAGGTGCCCCTGAGAATAGGCCTTGAATTGAGGCCTAGCCACACAGGCCTTGAATTGAGGCCCAGTCACACAGGCCTTGAATTGAGGCTTACTCACACAGGCCTTGAATTGAGGCCTACTCACACAGGCCTTGAATTGAGGCCTACTCACACAGGCCTTGAATTGAGGCCTAGTGACACAGGCCTTGAATTGAAGCCTAGTCACACAGGCCTTGAATTGAGGCCTAGTCACACAGGCCTTGAATTGAGGCCTAGTCACACAGGCCATGAATTGAGGCCTAGTCACACAGGCCATGAATTGAGGCCTAGTCACACAGGCCTTGAATTGAGGTCCAGTGAAACAGAACAATCCTTTCCATCCACAAATCCCAGTGCCCTGTCTAAAAACACAAGGAGGACTCTGGGATGGAGAACAAGCCTTTCCCCAGGCTCAGGAATGTGAATTTCAGCTCCCTCTCCCTCCCGAGTGCTTCGCAGTGAGAGAGGGATACTGAGAATGTTACAAAGAGAAACTCAGTGAAAGTAGATTGAAGCGCTGCCCTGGGCTCTCACACAGCACCGTGACATTACTGAGAGTAAAACACAGGCACTGTCCAATTGGCCAATTAAACCGGGTCCCAATCGCAGCCTTTTTCATTCCAAGCCCCTGTGAGAACTCGATCGAAACGCCCTCTCTGCAGCTCTGCCTTACCCTGTTCCTCTCCATATCCCACCCTCCTTTCCCTCAATCTTTTATGTTTAAAATGTGGACACTGATATAGTGTTAGGAATATGGGGCAGGGAGGAGGCACAGAGCATGAGTGCACAGCAAGATCCCACACAGTCTGAACATGGCCAGATACAATGTGATATTTAAGTGAGGATTGAGGTGAGGTCAGTGGGAATGAGGGACCACACCTCTCCCTCTCTCCGCCCCTCTTCCTTCCACCCCTCCCCAGTTAAAATAAGGGGACATCACTCCTGGTTTGGTGCTGTTTGTACATTTGACATGAACAGGGAACCTTCCACTTCTAGCACAGTCACTCCTCTCTGATTCCCTCTCTCTTTTACCTCCACCATCTCTGCCCCTATCCACCCCCCTCTTCTCTCTCCTGCACTTGATGATCTATCTCTGCTCTCTCTCTCTCTGCCTGTTTATCTCCCCCTATCTCTGTACGTACACATCGCCCTCCTCTCTCTCTCTCGCCTGCTCTGGATAATCTCTCTCTCTCTGATGATGAACCTGGATTGAAATGCTCTCTGAAAGGTTTCTGTCTGACCATTTTAAATCATGTCACCCTGTGACCACTGTTTGTGTTGATCACTGATTCACATTGAGAAATGAGGCTGGGGGCAGTGGTGGGAGATGGGAGCAATCACAGTCAGTTGTCAGGACACTGAACTTGGGGGAGCAGAACCACAGTCTCCCAGCAGGATAGGCTGCAGGGAAAATACACACAGCAAGATCCCACAAGCAAACTGCTCTGTTACCCTCCCGTTCCCCCCGCCCCTCACTGTTACCCTCCATTTCCCATTTCTCTCACTGATAACTCGCAATCAAAGGAGAACGATGGGAGACAGAGAGAGAGAGCAGGAAAACCCACAGTCACATCCTGAATTAAATGCATTATTTTGTTTTTAACCATCGAGTTCTCCCACTTCAGCACTGACACTGTTCGGGGATGAAGCAAATACAAAAGGACATTCTGAGGGCCCTCTGAGATTAGGCCTTGAATTGAGGCCTAGTCACAGAGGCTGCATTAAACCTCGGGGACAGAGAACAGTTTTCTCCCCCCCTCCCACAGTGAACCAGGACAATCCTCTCCAGCCCCGAAACTGCCCCAGACACGACTGGAAGGAGTGAGAGGGAAAAGGGAGAGTGGGGATGAGGGTGGAGCCAGTGATCCCCAGACCCTGCCCCTTCCACCCCCCCCCGCATTAAAACAAATCACGTTGGGGTTTTCCTCGACTTTATTACAAGATGCAACACAGAAGCAAATAGGTGGAGCAACGAGGAAGGATTGCAGGAAAGTGAGTGAAAAAACGCCCTCGCCCTCTCTCTCCCCCTCCCTCCTCCTCCACCTCATTCTCTCCCCCTACTCTTGCCCTCCCTCTCGCGACCCACATTCTAGAACCTTTGATCTCTCCCCCTTGCACACTCTGCCTCCCTCACACTTTCCCCTCTTTTCCACTCCTTCTCCCACTGATTCTCTTCCCCTCACCCTCTCTTCTCCTCACTCCCTTCCTCCTCACTTAATTTCTCCCTCCCCCTCACTCCCTCCCTCAATTCCTTCCCTTTCACTCTCTTCCCCCTCAGTCTCTGCCCTCACACTCTCCCATTTACTTTCCATCCCTTAGTCTCTCTCCCTTCACACTTCCCCACTCGCCCTCCCCTCTCTCTCCTCCTCACTCTGTCTTCACTCTCTCCCTTCCCCTTCAGTGTCTTTCCCCCTCAGTCTTTTCCATCACACTATCCCGCCTCAGACCTTCCACTCTCTTCCCCCTCAGTCTTTTCCATCACACAATCCCGCCTCAGACCTTCCACTCTCTTCCCCCTCAGTCTTTTCCGTCACACGATCCCGCCTCAGACCTTCCACTCTCTTCCCCCTCAGTCTTTTCCGTCACACTATCCCGCCTCAGACACTCCCCTTCACTATCCATCCCATCAACCTCTCTCCCGTTTATGCTCTCTCCCCTCAGTTGCTCTTCACTTACTCTCCCCCTTATTCTCTCCTCTGACTCTCTCCCCGTCAGTTCCTCTCCCCGTTCTCTCCCTCATTCTTCACCTTTCTCCCCCTCACTCCGTCCCTTCACTCCATCTACGCTCACTTTCTCCCCTTCACTCTACCTCTCATTCTCTTCTCTCTCCTCCTCACTTTCATCCCCCACTCTCTCCCTCACTCCGTCCCCTCTATCTCTCCGCTTCACCCTTCTCCTCCCCCTGCGTCCCCCGCACTCCCCTCTCATTCTCTTATCCCTCATGCACTATCTTCCCGTCACTCTCCCTCCCCCATTCTCTCCCTCACTTTTCATCTATTCTCCCCCTCATTCGACCTCCCATCGCGCTCTCCCCTCACACCATCTGCCCTCAACCTCACTCCCCCTCACTCGCTCTTCACCGACCCTCTCCCTCACTCTTTCTGCTCACTCACTCTCTCATTGAATGTATTTAAGACAGAGATAGATATGTTCTTGATTGGTAAGGGGATCAAATGTTATGGGGGAAATGCGGGAGAATGGGGTTGGAAACTTATCAGCCGTGATTAAATGGTGGAGGAGACTCGATGAGCAGAATAGCTGAATTCTGCTCCTGTATCTTATGGTCTTTTCAGTTTCACGCTCACTGTTAGCGTTTACACTATTTACACTATTATTATTACACAATTATTTACACCAGTCCCCCCCCCGCTCTTTATTAGCTTGTGTACGTATTAGTTTCAGCATTCCAATGATTCACAATTAGCATTTAACTAATTAACCAATAAGCATTTAATTGTAAATAACTACAGTTATACATATTATAAAATTAGGAATATCCATTACAATTACAGAGCAGCAACATTAACCCTTTCTCTTCCAAGACTCAATAACATAGATCATGTCACATACTGAGCAGTATTCAGTTAAAACTAGCCCAGACCAGACAACACAAAGTTAATTTAAATTGAAATAATAGGTGATGCGAGGAGATTGTTCTGAAGAAATGATATTAATTTGAAAGTGATTAATTCATAGTCTTTGAAGAATTTCCCCGGTTCAATGTGAAGCTTTTAATGGTATAGAATATCTACCCACTTTTCAGCGCCGACATCTGCAACTGTAGATGGATGAAAAGCAACAATCTGACAAACACCAGGTAATATCTGTCATGGTAAAATAAACAGTTTGATAAATAATGGTAATATCTGACATCATGCATCTGTCCTGAGATCTTTGGGATAATCCAAAATAAATCATACATTCAGAAATTAAATAAAGCTGAGGTGAGTGTGCAGGAACAGAGTGAAATTGTGAATTCTAGCTTTCTATGCTCTCGCTCTGCATCTGCTCAGTGAGATATAAGGAACAAGGAAAGAGGAAACTGCATTTCCGAGGCTCTGATCCTGTGCAATGCTGCGCCAGTGTTCCTTTGTTGCTTTCGTTCGAGGGATGTCGGTTTCAGAGGAAATGTTATCACTTGTTGTCCAACTTAAATGTTATTTGGTTACAGGGCGCTGCGATTTCATTAACCGCTGCAATGCGTGGGTTTGTTGCTTGATAGTGGTTTGTGATGTGCGTTTCTGTGGGTTTATGTCTGCGTGTTGAGAGTATTTAAGAGAGATTCTGTGTTTCTCTCTGTGTCAGTACGTGGATAAGAGTGAACAATTGTCTGTGTTTGTGAGTGTGTGGGTGTCAGTTTGTGCCTGTGTGTCTGGAAATAGGTGCAGGTGTGTTATCTTGGAAACAGGAATTACAGAGTGCAGCAGAGTTTACCCACTCCCATTCTGAATGGGATTAGTGTCTGATAACTGCACCAAATGTACACATTACAGTCTGAGATCATCCCCAACTACAATCTCCACACAATATCTCCCATGGGGAATGAGGGAACAGAGTTCATGTACAGTGTCTGGTGATAAAAGGGTTAATTCACCAGCCGGGGTTCCTGCTGCAAACTCCAATCCCTGTCAATATTGTTCAATATTCACGCTGCAGTAACCGGTTCCCAGATGCAGACATGGGACTTACTGAACTTGTCTGAGGCTCACAGAGAGCAGCACCTGCAGTAGCTGGGAGCCGCCAGCAGATGGTGGCATTGTGTCACTTTAATCACCAGATAGTGAAAGAGGTTTTGAGGAGAGGCTGGTGGAGCCTTTAATTCATTCACAGAGACAGAGAGGAAACTCTGACAAGATTGACCAATCTGCCCTCTGCTGGACACTGTCAGAATCACACACACACTGTTCTCTCTCTGGAGAATGATCTCTGCTGCTCCATTTTGAAAGGAGGTTGAAGTCTCTGTTGCTGAGAACACTGACAACACATTGCTGCTTAAACAATGGTTTGCAGCAATCTTTCCTTCAATGTGGAGACTAAAACTACAACAGTTTTCCAGCTGGGAAACCAGGTAAGCAGGGAAATCAGTGCCAGGCTGGAGGGGCTGATGGAATAGGGAGGGAGAGGGGCAGGAATGAAGGGTTTGGAAGGAGCTGTCGAAGATCTTCACAATTCAGGATTTCACTGTAACCGGTGGAGCAGCAATGTTTATAGATTGAAATGTTCACACTGTCACTCTCAGTCCCGGTCTGGATCCCTGCAGCGGCTCCAGCTGTCTCTCTCCATTTGGACTGAACTGATTCCAGTGCAGCCTGAAACAGAGTAAAGATGAAACAGGAAATAAACAGATTGAACAACAGAGTAAATAACAGGAGGCTGGAGTTAATGGGACAAATCTTCTGGTCTCTGGATCGCCAGAGACCAGACACACATCCGAAGATGAGCATCGGGACCCTGTGGATGTCCTGACGCACTGATCTACCTGGGAATTGTCCCAGAGGTATTAACTACTATTGGGGAACTCCCCTGCTGCAGTTAGAGTCAGATACTTGGGACAGATCCACAAAGTTTACCTGGATAGTTACTCAGGTAATGTTAGACAGCTCACCACCTGGGCTAATACCTGAATAGCACACCCGAGTCCCCCAATCACTTCCCACTGATCCCCATACTCCACCTCCCACAATCTGACTAGACCCACTCATAGAGTCTCAGAGGTTTACAGCATGGAAACAGGCCATTTGGCCCAACTTGTCCATGCCACCCTTTTTTAAAAAACACCCGAAACTACAGTTCCACCCATATAGACTCAGTGGCTGAACCCTCGGATATATCCCCTCTCAGTACGGCCGTGATGCTTTCCCTCATCAAAAGTGCAACTCCCCCTCCTCTCTTACCTCCTGTTCCATCTTTCTGATAGCATCTGTACCCTGGAACATTGAGCTGCCAGTCCTGTCCCTCCCTTAGCCATGTTTCAGTAATTGCTCTAATATCCCAGTCCCATGTACCCATCAATGCCCTGAGTTCAGCTGCCTTGCCCGTCAGGCCTCTTGTATTGAAATAAATGCAGTTTAATCTGGACTTCCCTTGCTCTGTGTCTTGCTTCTGTCTGATGTGTCTGGTACTAGGATTACTGACACTGCCTTTACTAATTAATGTGCTCTCTTTAACTTCCGTGCTGTCCTCAAACTTCTCTTTTGTCTCCCTACTGCTTTGGATCCCACCCCCCTGCCAACCTCGTTTCAACGCTCCCGAGCTGCTCGAGCAAATCTCCCCGCCAGGATGTTAGTCCCCCTCCAGTTCAAATGTAACCCATCCCTCTTGAACAGATCAGCCCTTCCCCAGAAAAGATCCCAATGATCCAAAAATCTAAATCCCTGCTCCCTGCACCAGCTCTCAAGCCAGTCATTCATCTGCCTAATCCTCCTATTCCTACTCTCACTAGCACGTGGTACCGATAGTAGTCCTGAAATTACTACCTTCGAGGTCCTACACGTTAGCCTTCTGCCTAACTCTCTGTATTCACATTTCAGGACCTCATCCCTTTTCCTACCTATGTCGTTGGTACCAATATGTACAACGACCTCTGGCTGCTCACCCTCCCCCTTCAGAATGTCCTGCAATCGCTCAGAGACGTCCTTGACCCTGGCACCAGGGAGGCAACACACCATCCTGGAGTCTCGATTGCAGCCACAGAAACGCCTGTCTGTGCCTCTAACTAGCGAGTCCCCTATTACTACTGCTCGCTTGCTCTTTGCCCGACCCTGTCCCACAGCAGAACCAGCTGTGGTGTCACAGGCCTGGCTACTGCTGGTATCTCCCCCTGACAGGCTGTCACTCCCGTAAATCATCTCTCCCTCCCCTCCAGCCCGACTACCTCCCACTAGCCCTTGAACAAATCTGACTAAACCTCCCAACTTGGCCTCATCCGTCCCACCCTCTCCTGACCTGACATAGAAACATGGAAGATAGGAGCAGGAGGCGGCCATTTGGCCCTTTAAGCCGACTCCAACGTCCATCACAATCATGGCTGATCGTCCAACTCAAAAGCCTAATCCTGCTTTCTCCCCATAACCTTTGATCCTGTTCGCCCTAAGTGCTATATGCAGCCGCCTCTTGAATACATTCTTGACGATATCTCTGACTTAAACTGATTACTCAAGAACCAACCCCAACCCACTACTCTCCAAAGCTATTAACCAATCCCAACCCCCGACCACGTAACCAAATCTAACTAGACACCCAACATTACCAACTCCCAGCCACCATCCAAACTGCTGATTAACCCTCCAACCCAACACAACACAACTCGACCACCCTCCAGACACCCAGAACTAATCCTTGAACCTGTCCTCAGCTCCCTGACTAACCATTCATCCAGCGACACACCAACCCATTCACTCCCACAATCAACTAACACTTATGGAGCTCCCCGGGGTCACTGTGCTGTAAATAAGGTGTGCTCGCTCTACGTGACTCCACTCTGCTCTGATGGAGCTCCCCGGGGTCACTGCTGTAAATAGGGTGCGTGCTCTCTCTTCCCCGACTCTACTGTGATGGAGCTCCCCAGGGTCACTGCTGTAAATAGGGTGTGTGCTCTCTCTTCCCCGACTCTAGTCTGCTGTGCTGGAGCTCCCCGGGGTCGCTGTGCTGTAAATAGGGTGTGTGCTCTCTCTTCCCCGACTCTTGTCTGCTCTGATGGAGCTCCCAGGGTCGCAGTGCCGAAGATCCTGGGAGAAATATGCAGCAGTTTCAGTTTGGGAGAATTTTTTAACATACCGGCAATCTGCTTATCATTGCTGCTGCTTGGAAGATTCAGGCACATTTATATTTTAAATCCATTTAAATTTTAATTGTTACACTAAAAATTAACACAAACACTCACCAGATCACCTCCAGACTCCTGCAGGTCAGTATGAGGCGGCGGAGAGCAGGGACAGATTGATCTGTGAAGGAGTTTGATCCCAGGAACAGAATCCTCAGTGACTGTTTTGTACTGAGAGCGGAGGCGAGATCCTCAGCACAAGAATCTGTGAGAGCGTTCTCATACAGACTGGAGACCAGAGAGAGGAATAACAGGAATCAGGCTCAATCCCCAGTGTTTTAAATAATACTGTTAATAACAAGAATAATGTATTGTATCAGACATTCCAAAAACACAACCTGCATTTCTGTAGAATGAGGAAATACTCAATACTGAAAATGAAATATAAATAAACTGGAAATGCTCAGCAGGTTGCTAAATACATGTGAAGAGAGAAACAGGGGTAAAGTTTGAGCTTCCATTGGAACTGGGAACGGGCAGTGAATTGACAGGTTTGAAGTGACAGCGGTGGGTGGCTGGGGAAGAAACAAAGAAAGGACAAACTGGAATTACAGGAGTGATTAAATGATAAAAGTGATGATGGGACAGGACCACAATCACAGGATCCCCGTGTCCTTACTCAGAGTGGCTCGGGAGGGACATGGGATGGTCAGTGGTTTGGGAATGCAGTTTGTGGTGAGGTTGAAGATAATGGCTGTGATTTTACCAGAAGCTCTGAAGTCCCAGCATGGGGATTGGAAATGGGTGGTGTGTCCGTGTGGGCAGGATAGGCAGAGTTATGAAGGTGATATTGTCAGAGGGGGACAATTAACGGCTGGCAGGCAGGGGGAGGTGCCCACTGAGGCAGCCCGGGCACGGGGCAGTCCTGGTTCAGGCAATGCTGGCACCATCTCCAAAGGCAGCAGGACTTTCAAACACAGCAGCTCTGGAGGGAGCAGCGAGGGAGCTCTGCTTACTGAATGAAGGACTGAAATGTCAGAAAGCAGAGCAAGGGTTGCCCCCCAATCACTAATTCCTCCCTGGAGGGGCTCCTCCCGGCTGCTCAGGCTCAGAGGGAGGTCCTGTTCCCTCAGGAAGGGAGGAGATTATCCCATCGGTACAAGCCAGTGTGGATGGAGATTGCTGGGAGGTGAGCAGGTTTCAGACACGTGGTTACAGAGTGGAAAAGGATCAATGTCCTGATGTGTTCTGCCACGGTGAGTGCAGCACAGCCTGATATGTGAATAAGGATGAGGGGAAAATTGTGGATAGAACATCTCCACCCAGACACTGGCAATGCAAAGGACTTGCAGAATCTCACTGGCTGTCCTGTCTGGAGACAATACACATCTCTGTAACCTGTGCTCAATGCTGCCTTCTCTCACAATATCTGTCTCTTTAAGACCTGGTTGGCTGTAGGGATTCGCATTCTAATCAGTATTCTGGAACTTGATTTTGTGTCTCTATGCCCTGTTTGAGAGCAGATTTCCACTCCATCTGACGAAGGAGCAGCGCTCCGAAAGAGAATGGTATTTGCTACCAAATAAACCTGTTGGACTTTAACCTGGTGTTGTTAAAACTCTTACAATGCAAAGGCAGCAGCATTGACTGTCAGAGACATGTCCGTTAGGCTGGCACCAGCATAGGCTGGAGCAGGGCTGACCAACATATTCACTGGGCAAACACACGTCAATGTTTTTCTCACTCAAGCGGCCGATGAGTAAATTTCAGAATGATAAAGTTTGGCACAGCAGAAATTTCAATTAAAAACTAAACTGAGATATGAAAAGAAACAACTTGCGGAGCACAATAATGAGTAATAAATAAAGATGATTATTAGAGTTTAATCCTCATCAATCACAAATTGTTTCTCTCCCACATTTGCTGCAGATCGGCTCAAAAACCTATCAGCAGCAAACATGGGAAAGAAACGGGATGTGATTGGAGGAGCAGCTCCATGCAGATTCTTCCATTCAAACTGAACTGTGTGACTGAGATTCTGGAAACTCGCTCCGGGGGCCGCATTGAGGGGCTTCGAGGGTCACATTCACCCCTTGGTCCACACGTTGGACAACCCTGGGCTACTGCGTGTGTTTGATGAGTGAGTAACAATTTATGTGTTTGGAAAGAGAGCAAATATCATCAGGGAATGAGTGAAGAAGAGTGGAGACATCCAGGTCTTGCCATCCTTACGCCAATGGAAGATGAAGTGCTGGATCAGGAAGGCCTGGGGGCAGAGTGGGTAATTACTGCTGGTGGGATGGGTTGAGTGGGTGGCCTAATGAATGGGCACAGGAGAGCGTCTGGTGAGGACAAAACATAGAGCTTGTTTATCCATCACTGGTCACAGAGAGCAGTCTGAAGGACGTATTGGGATAGGAACAAAATAACTAGGAGCAGCAGAAGGCCATTCAGCCCCTCGAGCATACTCCATCACAGCTGATCTAATTATAGTCTCAACTCTTTTCCCCGTAACCCTTGATTCACTTCTCAATCCAAAATCATTCTTAACTCAGCCTTGAATATATTCAATGACTCGGCCGCCACGAGTCTCTAGGGAAGAGAATTCCACTGACCAGCCACCATCAAAAATATAAATTTCTCCTCATCTCAGTCTAAAGGGACTGACAATTACATTTTAAAATCTGTCCCCTTGTTCTGGTCTCTCTTACAAGAAGAAACAGCCTCTCAGCAACCACCCTGTCTCATCCCCTCAATGCGATCACCTTTTAACCTTCTGAACTTTCATAGATATTGCTCCAATCTGCCCAAATTTTCCTTGTAAAATAAACCTCACCATCCCAGGAATCAGCCGAGTGAACTTTCTCTGAACTGGTTCCAATACAATTCTATCCTTTTTTAAGTAGAGCTCAACACTGTACACATTACTCCAGTTGTGGAGCCTCCCTGAGCCTCTCCACATCCCCTTGAAACATCTTTGCATCCTCCTCACAATTCAGATTTTCACCTAGGTTTCCATTATTCGCAAATTTGGAAATATTATATTTGATCCCCACATCCATATCATTGATGTAGATTCTGAATAGCTGAGACCCAAACACTGATCCCTGCCGTACTCCACTAGTTAGAGGCTGTCAACCCAAAAGTAACCCATTTATTCCAACTCCTTGTTTCTGTCCATTGATCAGTTCTCAATCCATGCTGGTATATTCCTCCCAATCCCACGTGCTCCAATTTTATTTAATAACCTCTTGTGAGTGAATCATGCAACTATAGAATCCCTAGTGAAGGAATCGTCATTCGGCCCATCGAGACACACTGACAGAGTAACTTACCAAGGTCCGCTCCCCATAAACTCACTAATTTACTGGGGCTAATCCACCTAACCTACATACCTTGGGACACGAAGGGCAATTTTACCATGGCCAATCCATCTACCATGCATATCTTTGGAGTGTGGGAGGAAACCGGAGCACCCAGAGTAAACACAGGCAGACACGGGGAGAATGTAGAAACTCCACACAGTCACCCAAGGCTGGAATTGAACCCGGGCCCCTGGCTGGGATGCAACAATGTTAACGACTGTGTCACCGTGCCAGCCTTTCATAAATCCATGTTGGCCCTGTCTAATCCTGCCATTAATTTCAAAGTGTTCTGTTATCACTTCCTTTATTATAGATTATTATAGGATTTCCATACCATCAATGTCAGACTATTAGATCTGCAGTTGCCCGGTTTCCCGTAACCCCACATATTTACGCCACTAATCCACCTAACCTACACATCTTGGACACTAACGGGCAATTTAGCACGGCCAATCTACCCAACCTGCACAGTTTATTTGGACTATGGGAGGAAACAGGAGCAGCCGGGGGAAACCCACACAGACACGGGGAGAACGTGAAAACTCCACAGTCGTCCAAAGCTGGAATGAATCCGGGACCCTGACGCTGTGAGGCAGCAGTGCCAACCCTGGTGCCACATCTTCACTTAATCTAATACACTCCTTGAATTAGCAACGGCTGGAACACTTCTGCTGCTCTTCTCCAAATGAAAGGAATGTATTTTTGTTGGAAACGCCACACATTTGCACATCACCATGTCTAAAACAGCTTGTTTTGTGATTGGCACTGGAACGTGCTTCTCCAAGAAATTGCTTGAATAGATTCTGTGAACAAATCTTCTTTTCAACTTTTGACAATCTGAGCGATTTATACAGTAAATGGAAGAAGCCACAGGAGCACTGACCTACAGAGGGATCTGTGTGTACAAGTCTACAGGTCCCTGAAAGTAGCAACACAGGTGGATGAGGTGGTCAAGAAGGCAGACAACATGCTTGTCTTCATCGACCGGGGCATCGAGTATAAAAGTTGTCAAGTTATGTTACAGCTGCATGAAACTTCAGTTGGCCACATTTGAATATTGCTTGCGGTTCCGTTTGCGACACTACCAGAATGATGTGGATGCTTTGGAGAGGGTGCAAGGAAGGTTTACCAGAATGTTGCCTGGTCAAGGACGGTTAGGTTATGAGGAGACGTTGTATAAACACAGATTGTTTCACTACAACAAGGGAGGCTGAGGGGTGACCTGATGGAGGTATCCACAATTATGAGAAGCATCAATATGGTGGATAGTCGGAGACTTTTCTCCAGGGTGGAATGGTCAACTACAAGAGGGCACAGGTTGAAGATGAGAGGAGCAAAGTTTGGAGGGAGGTGTGTGGGGTAAGTTTTCACCCAGAGGGTGGTGGGTGCCTGGAAGGCACTGTCAATGGAGGTGGCAGAAGCAGGCACGTTTCCAATGTCCAAGGTGCATCTTGGTAGATACATGAACAAGAGACAAACAGAGGAATAGAAACCACAAATTGGCAGTAAGTTCTGGGTCTGAATAAGGGTTAGGAGGCGCCACAGGCTTGGTGGGCTGAAGGGCCTGTTACTGTGCGGTTCTTTGTTCTTCTTTGTACATGAAGATTAAAATCACCCGTGGTTATTGCAATATGTTTTTACAAGGCCCCATTATTTTTCCTGTGTATTGTGTCGGAGATTGTGACTGTTGTTAGGAGCCTATAAATGATTCCCACAAGAGAACTTTTAACTTTGCTCATACATATCTCTATCCAATCTGATTCCGCATCTGGATCATTGGAACTAAGTTCACCTCTCGCGACTGTACTGACATCTGTTACTAACAGCGAGACTCCACCACCATGTCCTGTCCTCCATTTACTGTCATCCACTCACTCTCCCCCTTTTCACTAATCAATGGATGCTGTGTCCGGGGAGAGCTGTGCACATCTGAGGAGGAGGAGAGGACCTCAGAGGGTGAACCATAACATTATTCCCCCACTCCCTCAACATAAGGATTTGTGGGACTGACATCCCATTGCTCAGGGATCAGAGAGAGAAGCAACAGGAGTCAGAGGAAAAGCAGTTTTCCTTATTCATAACTGACGCCAATAGTAATGGGCAGTGTTTTTTATACAAATACCAGTGGTGAAATTATATTGTTGAATATTCAGTTATTATAAACACAATCTCACACAGTCTGCTACTTACTCCAGTTTCAGTATTTTACAGTCCGGATTCCTCAGAGCCACAGACAGCAGTTTCACTCCGGAATCTCCCAGGTTATTGTAACTCAGATTCAGATCTATCAGTGAGCGGTTTGTACTGAGAGCAGAGGCCAGGTCCTCGGCACAAGAATCGGTGAGACCATTAACACAGAGACTGGAGATCAGAGAGAGAAAAATAACAGAAATCAGGGTAAATCAACAGTGTTTTTAAGAATAAGATCATTAACAATAATAATGTACAGCGCGGGACATTCAAGAAACACAACTTCAGTTCATACAGAAGGCAAAATTCTATTGATGCTGTAAATCTGAAATATGAATAAAATATGTGGAAAATCTCAGCAGGACAGGCAGCATCTGTGAAGATAGAAACAGATTTAGTTTCAGTTCAATTCGCTAAACTTAGAAATTGGAAGTAGCGGTGAATTAAATTGTTTTAAGTGACAGGGAGCTGGGGATGGGCGGGTGACAAGGGAAGAACAAAATGGAAGTGCCAGAGTGATTAAATGACAAAAAGGAAGATGGTGAAAGGGAAGAGCACAGGATTCCCATGTCCTTACCCTGAGTCACAGGGAGGGACATGGGATGGTCAGTGGCTCAGGAATGGAGTGTGTGGTGGGGTTGAAGATGATGCGACAGAAACCTTTCTCACACTGCCAGTGGTTCGGGTCTGGAATTCACAGCCGGGAAGTGTGGTGGAGGTCGGCTGAATCGAAGCAGTCAAAAAGGAATTAGATGATTATTTGAATATAAACAATGAGCGGGGACACGAGAAAAACGCTGGAGAATGACTCAAATTCCTAATGCTAATTTGGTGAGCTGGTACAGACACGATGGGCCAAATGGCCTCATTGGGCACCGTAAGAATTCTGTGGAGACAGTGGTTGTAAATGTATCGATATTTCAGCTGGAAGTTGGTGATGTTGCCGTGTGGACAGTGTTAGTAGCCACAGTCCCCAATGAAATATTAACATTTCTCTCCAATAGAGAGAGACAATTTGTTACATGTAGCTTCAGGGACACAACTTAGTAAACGTGGGGATATGGGAAGAGTTGGGACTCCATGAACCCCACAGCCCGTACGAAGACCAAACCCTCAACATTAGGGTCATTCTACATCACGCTCGAGACATGAACCAACTGAACTAACCAACTCCACACAGAGCCAGAACGGGCACATTAATATCTGACAGGTTCGGGAAATCCGTGCACTCAGGCAGCACAGGCAGAATCACAGGATTGTTAGAGAGCAGAAGGAGGCCATTCGGCCCACAGTGTCTGCACTGACTCTCCGAATGAGCAACTCACTAAGTGTCATCCCCCCACCGTCCCCCAAATCCCTGTGCATTGCAGAGCTTAACCACTGGCTGCAGGGGACAGCACAATTCAGGCAATGCTGGAACCAGATTTAAAGGCAGCCAGCAGCACTTTTAAAGGCTCTGAAGGGAGCAGTGAGGGAGCCCTGGTTAATGAACAAAGGGCTGAAATGGCAGAAGGCAGATTAAACCCAATTCGCTGACACTACCCTGGAAATTCTCAAGGCTATTTCGGTTTGGAGGAAGGTTCTGTTCCCTCAGGACTGGAGAACGAGACCTGTCACATCAACCCAAGCAAATCTGGATAGAAACTGCCGAGGGCCAGAGCAGGCAGCACGTGGCTGCAGTGAGGCAAAAGTATCGATAACCTGATATGTTCTGACAAGGTGAGCGTTAAACTTACAGGCTGATATGTGAATAAGGATGAAAGAGGAATGGTGGAAAGAACATCTCCACCCAGACACTGGCAATGTCCAGACAGCAGCATCAATCTTCAGGAACATGTCAGCCTCTCTGTGAAGGGTTCCGGTCAGTCAGAGATGGCTGCTGCACTGCCGACACTGAGTGACCATCCTGGTGGTCCCATGATGGGCAGTCTGGCAGCACCATAGGCTTGTGTGTGTCTTTGATGGGTCAGTAACAATGGAAATTTATGGGCTTGTAGAAGAGGACACTCAGCGTCAGAGAAGGAGCCAAGAGTGACAGTGTCTGGATTGTGTCATCCTTATGCCAATGGAAGATGCAGTGCTGGAGCTGGGAGACCTGGAGGCTGGGTGGGCAATCGCTGATGGGGAGATGGGTTGTGGATCCAGAGAGAGTGAGTGAGTGAATGGATGGGCACAGGAGAGACTCTGCTGCTGAGTCCCAAACCTGGTGCTTGTGTGTCTTCCATTGGTCACATGGAGCTCTGAATTAGGAACAGTCTGCAGGACATGTTGGAATGTGCATTACCCTCTAACATTCTTCACTCTCTCACAAATCAACAGCTGCGGTGAGCGGGAGACAGGCGTGTAGCTCTGAAGATGGGGAGGGGTCAGAGGATGGACTGTCATATTATTCGCCATAACATCAGCCACAGCAGATTGTGTCTCACACGAGTAGCAAATGGGTTACAATCTGGCAGCACAGGAGAGCACACACAAACCCGAGCAGCTGATGGAGGCTGTAATAGCTGAGTTCACTCACACTCTCGAGAGGACAGGTCATTGTCAGCTTCAGGAAGATGAAATGTGACTGGAGTCTTTAACAATGCAGCAGATACTGGAGCTGCAGCGTAGGATACTTTAACATTTGGTGGAGTTTCCAAAGGCTGTGTGTATCCATACACAAAGGATGGAGGAGTCAATCCAGGCCAGCAGTGTTACCATGTCTCAGGTCTGAGCACAAATAGCATCCTCCACAGAGAGATTGGTGACCTTCATGGAGAGTCACATCCAGCCTATCACCCACAGGAAATACACATGAACCTGCATGTTCTCACCACCTCCATGAGCTCTGTGGAACACGGGCTGTGGGAGGGGTGGGAAAATGTACCTGGACTCACTGTCAGGCCCTCCCCAGCTGAGCAGGGAGGGTCCAGTTTGCCCTGAATTGATAGAGGAGCGGCTGCCTGCAGCATTTGGGAGCTCCTCTCAGGATGCCCCTGGTGTGGGCAGTGGGTCCCCTTCTGCTCCGACTGTGACACAAGCACCTCACGAAGCTATGATGACGGAGACAACTCCAGCATCTGTGCAGAGGACCCGCAGTTGGCCGAATCCTTCCAGGACTCAGGAAATCAGAGGACAAAGGCCACGGTCATCGCAATTCTCAGGAGGAGAGGAGAGAGGTAAGATGCTGCCTGCAGCTCAGCGGAAAGTGCGGGGATGGCGGTGGTTGTCATGGTGGGGTTGCTTCCTTGGGTTTCACTGGGTTATACTTTGTTGTTACCGGTCACCTTGTTATGTCTGTATTTTCAGTAAATTCAGAGATGGAGCATCACTAAAAAAATGCTTCACCATATTACTGGGTCTTTAACAGTTCACTGGGAATGTGAGATGGGAAATACAGCACTGAATGAGGTCAATACAATTCCAATACCTTTGTTTCATGTCGTGACGGCTCCAGGGAAATTATAAAACATTCACAGAAACAGCAACAGTGCTGGAGATGGTGAAGATTTATTACACTGAATGGCTGTGTGAGTGTGACTCATGGAAAACATGTCTGTATTATGGTTCACAAAAGAGGTGGAATGTCTTGTCAAGAGGAAGAAGGAAGCCTATGTTAGGTTGAGAAAACAAGGTTCAGTTGGCTCGATGGAGGGTTACAAGTTAGCAAGGAATGAGCTGAAAAAGGGTCTTAGGAGAGCTAGGAGGGGACATGAGAAGTCCTTGGCAGGTCGGATCAAGGAAAACCCCAAGGCTTTTTTCTCTTATATGAGGAATAAAAGAATGACCAGGGTGAGGTTAGGGCCGGTCAAGGACGGCAGTGGGAATTTGTGCATGGAGTCAGAAGAGATAGGAGAGGTGATGAATGAATACTTTTCTTCGGTGTTCACCAAGGAGAGGGGCCATGTTTTTGAGGAAGAGAGGGTGTCACAGGCTGATAGGCTGGAGGAAGTAGATGTTCAGAGGGAAGATGTACTAGCAATTTTGAATAAACTGAAAATTGATAAGTCCCCTGGGCCTTATGAAATATATCCTAGGATTCTTTGGGAGGCAAGGGATGAGATACCAGAGCCTTTGGCATTGAACTTTGGGTCCTCACTGTCCACGGGGGTGGTGCCAGAGGACTGGAGAGTGGCGAATGTTGTTCCTCTGTTTAAGAAAGGGAATAGAAATGACTCTGGTAATTATAGGCCGGTTAGTCTTACTTCGGTGGTCGGTAAGTTGATGGAAAAGCTCCTTAGGGATAGGATTTACGACCATTTAGAAAGATTCAGCTTAATCCGGGATAGTCAGCACGGATTTGTGAAGGGCAAGTCTTGCCTCAGAAATTTGATAGAATTTTTTGAGGAGGTAGTGCAGTTGATGTCATATATATGGATTTTAGTAAGGCGTTTGATAAAGTCCCCCACGGTCGGCTTATGAAGAAAGTAAGGATGTGTGGGATAGAGGGAAGTTTGGCCGATTGGATAGGTAACTGGCTATCTAACAGAAGACAGAGGGTGGTGGTGGATGCAAAATTTTCGGACTGGAAACCAGTTACCAGCGGAGTGCCACAGGGATCAGTACTTGGTCCTCTGCTATTTGTAATTTTTATAAATGACTTGGAGGAGGGGGCTGAAGGGTGGATCAGTAAATTTGCTGATGACATCAAGATTGGTGGAGTAGTGGATGAGGTGGAGGGCTGTTGTAGGCTGCAAAGAGATATAGATAGGATGCAGAGCTGGACTGAAAAATGGCAAATGGAGTTTAACCCTGACAAATGCGAGGTGATTCATTTTGGTAGGACAAATTTAAATGTGGATTACAGGGTCAAAGGTCGGGTTCAGAAGAATGTGGAGGAACAGAGAGATCTTGGGGTTCATATCCATAGATCTCTGAAGGTTGCCACTCAAGTGGATAGAGCCGTGAAGAAGGCCTGTAGTGTGTTGGCGTTCATTAACAGGGGGTTTGAGTTTAAGAGCCGTGGGGTTATGCTGCAACTGTACAGGACCTTGGTGAGACCACATTTGGAATATTGTGTGCAGTTCTGGTCACCTCACTACAAGAAGGATGTGGAGACACTGGAAAGAGTGCAAAGGAGATTTACCAGGATGCTGCCTGGTTTGGAGGGTAGGTCTTATGAGGAAAGGTTGAGGGAACTTGGGCTTTTCTCTTGGAGCGGAGGAGGTTGAGAGGAGACTTGATAGAGGTTTATAAGATGATGAGGGGGATAGATAGAGTGAATGTTCAAAGACTATTTCCTCGGGTGAATGGAGCGGTAACCAGGGGGCATAACTAAAGGGTTCATGGTGGGAGATATAGGAAGGATGTCCGAGGTAGGTTTTCTACTCTAGAGACTGGTTGGGGTGTGGAACGGACTGCCTGCAGGGATAGTGGAGTCAGAAACTTTGGGAACATTTAAGAAGCTATTGGATAGGCACATGGAGTAATTCGGGATGATAGGGAGGAAATAGCTTGATCTGGGTTTCAGACAAAGCTCGGCACAACATCGTGGGCCGAAGGGCCTGTTCTGTGCTGTACTGTTCTATGTTCTATGTTCTAGCTGTATGAAACTTCAGTTGGCCACATTTGAATATTGCTTGCAGTTCCGTTCGCGACACGACCAGAATGATGTGGATGCTTTGGAGAGGGTGCAAGGAAGGTTTACCAGAATGTTGCCTGGTCAAGGACGGTTAGGTTATGAGGAGACGTTGTATAAACACAGATTGTTTTCACTACAAAAAGGGAGGCTGAGGGGTGACCTGATGGAGGTATCCACAATTATGAGAAGCATCAATATGGTGGATAGTCAGAGACTTTTCTCCAGGGTGGAATGGTCAACTACAAGAGGGCACAGGATGAAGGTGAGAGGGGCAAAGTTTGGAGGGAGGTGTGTGGGGTAAGTTTTCACCCAGAGGGTGGTGGGTGCCTGGAAGGCACTGCCAATGGAGGTGGCAGAAGCAGGCACGTTTCCAATGTCCAAGGTGCATCTTGGTAGATACATGAACAAGAGACAAACAGAGGAATATAAACCGCAAATTGGCAGTAAGTTCTGGGTCTGAATAAGCGTTAGGAGGCGCCACAGGCTTGGTGGGCTGAAGGGCCTGTTACTGTGCTGTGCGGTTCTTTGTTCTTCTTTGTATATGAAGATTAAAATCACCCGTGGTTATTGCAATATGTTTTTACAAGGCCCCATTATTTTTCCTGTGTACTGTGTCGGAGATTGTGACTGTTGTTAGGAGCCGAAAAATGATTCCCACAAGTGAACTTTTAACTTTGTTAAATGATATCTCTATCCAAACTGATTCTGCATCTTGAACTAAGTTCAGCTCTCGCTGCTGTACTGACATCTGTTACGAACAGTGAGACTCCACCACCATGTCCTGTCCTCCATTTACTGTCATCTATTCACTCTCTCCCCTTTCACTAATCAATGGATGCTGTGTCCGGGGAGAGCTGTGAGCATCTGAGGAGGAGGAGAGGACCTCAGAGGGTGAACCATAACATTATTCCCCCACTCCCTCAACATAAGGATTTGTGGGACTGACATCCCATTGCTCAGGGATCAGAGAGAGAAGCAACAGGAGTCAGAGGAAAAGCAGTTTTCCTTATTCATAACTGACGCCAATAGTAATGGGCAGTGTTTTTTATACAAATACCAGTGGTGAAATTATATTGTTGAATATTCAGTTATTATAAACACAATCTCACACAGTCTGCTACTTACTCCAGTTCCTGTATTTTACAATCCGGATTCCTCAGAGCCACAGACAGCAGTTTCACTCCTGAATCTCCCAGGTTATTGGAACCCAGATACAGATCTATCAGTGAGCGGTTTGGACTGAGAGCAGAGGCCAGGTCCTCGGCACAAGAATCTGTGAGATAGTTATTATTCAGACTGGAGATCAGAGAGAAAAATAACAGGAATCAGGGTACATCAACAGTGTTTTTAAGAATAAGATCATTAACAATAATAATGTACAGTGCGGGACATTCAAGAAACACAACTTCTGTTCATACAGGAGGCAAAATTCTATTGATGCTGTAAATCTGAAATATGAATAAAATATGTGGAAAATCTCAGCAGGACAGGCAGCATCTGTGAAGAGAGAAACAGATTTAGTTTCAGTTCAATTAGCTAAAATTAGAAATTGGAAGTAGCAGTGAATTAAATTGTTTGAAGTGACAGGGAGCTGGGGATGGGCGGGTGACAAGAACAAAATGGAAGTGCCGGAGTGATTAAATGACAAGAAGGATGATGGTGAAAGGGAAGAGCACAGGATTCCCATGTCCTTACCCTGAGTCACAGGGAGGGACATGGGATGGTCAGTGGCTCAGGAATGGAGTGTGTGGTGGGGTTGATGATGAGAGAGAAACCTTTCTCACACTGCCAGTGGTTCGGGTCTGGAATGTACAGTCTGGAAGTGTGGTGGAGGCAGGCTGATTCGAGGCATCACAGAGGGCAGTTGATGAACAATCGAATGAAACAATGTGCAAAGATACGAGGAGAAGGCAGTAGAATGAGACAAATTCCTAATCCTAGTTTGGTGAGCCGGTGCCGACACATTTCGCCTCGTGGTGCTCCGCAATAATTCTGTGAAGATAATGGTTGGAAATGTATCGGATTTTAACTGGAAGCTGGTGATGTTGCAGTGTCGACAGGGTTAGGTAATTTAGCCAGTGTCCACAAAGGGCCATTGGTATCTCTCTCAGGTAGAATCACAGAATTGTTACAGAGCAGAAGGAGACCATTCGGCCCATGCTCTCTGCACTGACTCTCTGAATGAGCAATTTACTAAGTGTCATTCCCCCAAATTCTCCCCGTAACCCTGCACAATCTTCCTATTCAGGTCATAATCCAATTCCCTTCGGAAATTTTCAACTGAACGTGTCTCCACCACACTCTCCGACAGTGAACTCCAGCCCTTAACCACTCGCTGCAGGGGAAGTCCCGGTTCAGGCAATGCTGGCACGGGCAGCACTTTGATAGGCAGCAGCTCTGGAGAGACCAGTGAGGAAGACCTGGTTAAGAACACAGGGCTGGAATGGGAGGAGAAAGGTTAAACTCAATTCAATGATGCACTTGGCAACACTTGGTACTCTTCCCCAAGGCTACGTGAGTCTGGAGCAAATTTCTGTTCTCTCAGGGCTGGACAGTATCTGCCACATCAATCCAAGTATATCGGGATGGAGATTACTGGAGACCTGAGTAGGCGTGGGTTATATGGTTGCATGAGGCAAAAGGATGAATAACTTGCCAAGTTCTGACAAGGTGGTGAAGCATTTTATAGCATATAATCTGAGGCATATGGGGTCGAATGAGAATGAAAGTGAAATGGTAGAAAGGCCATCCCCACACAGACACAGGCAATGCCCAGAAAGCAGCATCGACTGTCAGAGACATGTCAGCCTCTCTCTGCAGGGTTCTAGTTAGTCAGATAACTCGAGCACTGTGAGAATGGGATGGTCACAGGCAAGAGGCTTTCCCTGCGTAGACATGATGGTCAGTCAGGTTCTCACCAGCATAGGCTTGTGTCTTTGATGGGAGAGTAACAATGGAACTTTATGTGCCTGTAGAAGAGAGCACGAAAGGTCAGGAAATGAACTGAAAATGATGACAGCGTCCAGATCTTGTAATCCTTACACGTAGAATTAGCAGCGCTGGAGCTGGGAGAACAGCAGATAGTGTGGGAAATCGCTGATTGCGATACTGGTTGTGGAACTGAGAGTGTGCGGTCGAATGGATGGGCACAGGAGACTCTCTGGTGCCTGCAACACATAGAGCTTGTGTGCCCATCACCGGTCACATGGAACCGGCTGAAGGACGTGTTGGAATGTACATTTTGTTACAAACTATGTCTTGAAGAAATATACTGAATATTGAAGGATATTGAATTTGATGATCAGCCATGAACAAAATGAATGGTGGATCAGGCTCGAAGGGCCGAAGACTCGCGAAGACGGCGCAGAGTCGCTGAGCAGAAACTGATAGCCAAGTTCCGCACACACGAGGACGGCCTCAACCGGGATATTGGGTTCATGTCACACTATTTGTAACCCCCACAGAGTTTCACTGGCTGTCTTGTCTGGAGACAATACACATCTTTTTAGCCTGTCTTGATGCTCTCTCCACTCACCTTGTTTGTTTCTTAAAGACTTGATTAGTTGTAAGTATTCGCATTCCAACCATTATTCATGTAAATTGAGTCTGTGTCTTTATATGCCCTGTTTGTGAACAGAATTCCCACTCACCTGAAGGGGCTTGGAGCTCCGAAAGCTTGTGTGGCTTTTGTTACCAAATAAACCTGTTGGACTTTAACCTGGTGTTGTTAAACTTCTTACTGTGTTTACCCCAGTCCAACGCCAGCATCACCACACCAGATGTAAAGGCAGCCAGCAGCACTTTTAAAGGCTCTGAAGGGAGCAGTGAGGGAGCCCTGGTTAATGAACAAAGGGCTGAAATGGCAGACGGCAGATTAAACCCAATTCGCTGACACTTCCCTGGAAATTCTCAAGGATATATCGGTTTGGAGGGAGGTTCTGTTCCTTCAGGACTGGAGGATGAGACCTGTCACATCAACCGAAACAAGTCTGGATAGAAACTGCCGAGGCCCTGAGCAGGCAGCACGTGGCTGCAGTGAGGCAAAAGGATCAATAACCTGATATGTTCTGACAAGGTGAGCGTTAAACTTACAGGCTGATATGTGAATAAGGATGAAAGAGAAATTGTGGAAAGACCATCTCCACCCAGACACTGGCAATGTCCAGACAGCAGCATCAATCTTCAGGAACATGTCAGCCTCTCTGTGAAGGGTTTCGGTCAGTCAGAGATGACTGCTGCACTGCCGACACTGAGTGACCATCCTGGTGGTCCCATGATGGGCAGTCTGGCAGCATCATAGGCTTGTGTGTGTCTTTGATGGGCGAGTATCAATGGAAATTTATGTGCTTGTAGAAGAGGGCACACAGCGTCAGAGAAGGAGCCAAGAGTGACAGTGTCTGGATTGTGTCATCCTTATGCCAATGGAAGATGCAGTGCTGGAGCTGGGAGACCTGGAGGCTGGGTGGGCAATCGCTGATGGTGAGATGGGTTGTGGATCCAGAGAGAGTGAGTGAGTGAATGGATGGGCACAGGAGAGGATCTGCTGCTGAGTCCCAAACCTGGTGCTTGTGTGTCTTCCATTGGTCACATGCAGCTCTGGGTTAGGAACAGTCTCCAGGACATGTTGGAATGTGCATTACCCTCTAACATTCTTCACTCTCTCACAAATCAACAGCTGCGGTGAGTGGGAGACGGGCGTGCAGCTCTGAAGATGAGGTGGGGTCGTCAGAGGACGGACTGTCATATTATTCCCCATAACATCGGCCACAGCAGATTCTGTCTCACACGAGTAGCAAAGGGGTTACAATCTGGCAGCACAGAGCAGCACAGACAAACCCGAGCAGCTGATGGAGGCAGGAATAGCTGAGTTCACTCACACTCTTGAGGGGAGAGGGAAGAGCCAGCTTCAGGAAGATTAAATGTGACTGGAGTCTTTAACAATGCAGCAGATACTGGAGCTGCAGCGTAAGGTATTTTAACATCCGGTGGAGTTTCCAAAGGCTGTGTGTATCCATACACAAAGGATGGAGGAGTCAATCCAGGCCAGCAGTGTTACCATGTCTCAGGTATGAGCACAAATAGCATCCTCCACAGAGAGATTGGTGACCTTCATGGAGAGTCACATCCAGCCTATCACCCACAGGAAATACACATGAACCTGCATGTTCTCACCACCTCCATGAGCTCTGTGGAACACGGGCTGTGGGAGGGGTGGGAAAATGTGCCTGGAGTCACTGTCAGGACCTCCCCAGCTGAGCAGGGAGGGTCCAGTTTGCCCTGAATGGATAGAGGTGCGGCTGCCTGCAGTATTCAGGAGCTCCTCTCAGGATGCCCCTGGTGTGGGCAGTGGGTCCCCTTCTGCTCCGACTGTGACACAAACACCCCAAAAGCTATGATGACAGAGACAACTCCAGCATCTGTGCAGAGGACCCGCAGTTGGCCGGATCCTTCCAGGACTCAGGAAATCCGAGGACAAAGGCCACGGTCATCGAAATTCCCAGAGGAGTGGAGAGAGGTAAGATGCTGCCTGCAGCTCAGCGGAAAGTGCGGGGATGGCGGTGGTTGTCATGGTGGGGTTGATCCTTGGGATTCACTGGGTTATACTTTTTTGTTACTGGTGACCTTGTTACGTATGTATTTTCAGTAAATTTAGAGATGGAGCATCACGAAAAAACTCGTTCACCACATTACTGGGTCTTTAACAGTTCACTGGGAATGTGAGATGGGAAATACAGCACTGAATCAGGTCAATACAATTCCAATACCTTTGTTTCATGTCGTGACGGCTCCAGGGAAATTATAAAACATTCACAGAAACAGCAACAGTGCTGGAGATGGTGAAGATTTATTACACTGAATGGCTGTATGAGTGTGACTCATGCAAAACATGTCTGTATCACTGAATCTCGACCCTCCCTAAGACATATCCCATGGTCCCTGGCCTGTGGTCCATGGGATTCCTCATCATGAAGCATTGGTCAACATCGCACTTGTTCAAAGTCACACTTGGTTCAAAGCTTCTCCACTCTAGATCCAGGTTGTATGGAACACAGCACAACACCTGGACATTTGAGACCCTTGCTGGGTATATTGAAGGGCTCCATCAGATCTATCTTTAGAAACCCTATGGCCTGCTCAATGGTCACTCCAATTGCCCTGTAGCAGCTGTGTGTCTCTCCTCTGTAACTATGTTTGGGCACAATTACCCATCCCTTCAGTGGGTAGCGCTGGTCTTCCTTAATTCTTTCATGGGATGATGGTGTCACTGGCAATGCCAACACTTGTTCCCATCCACAATTGTCCTCGAGAAGGGGATGGTGAACCATCTTGTTAAGTTCTGAAGATCCTCTGGTACAATGCCGCGAGGAAGGGACATCCAGGATTATGATCCCACATCAGTGATGGAAAAGCAATATATTCCAAGTCAGGTTGGTGACTGGCTTGGGAGGGAATCTGAAGGTGGTTGGTGTTCCATTCTTCTGATATTCTTGCCCATCTAGGTGATAGAAAAGTCTTCCTATTTTCTATCACCTAACCAGCACAGGCTTGTGTCTTTGATGGGAGAGTAACAATGGAACTTTATGTGCCTGTAGAAGAGAGCACGAAAGGTCAGGGAATGAAGTAAAAATGCTGACAGCGTCCAGATCTTGCCATCCTTACACGTAGAATTAGCAGCGCTGGAGCTGGGAGAACATAAGAACATAAGAAATAGGAGCAGGAGTAGGCCATCTAGCCCCTCGAGCCTGCCCCGCCATTCAATAAGATCATGGCTGATCTGACGTGGATCAGTACCACTTACCCGCCTGATCCCCATAACCCTTAATTCCCTTACCGATCAGGAATCCATCCATCCGCGCTTTAAACATATTCAGCGAGGTAGCCTCCACCACTTCAGTGGGCAGAGAATTCCAGAGATTCACTACCCTCTGGGAGAAGTTCCTCCTCAACTCTGTCTTAAACCGACCCCCCTTTATTTTGAGGCTGTGCCCTCTAGTTTTAACTTCCTTACTAAGTGGAAAGAATCTCTCCGCCTCCACCCTATCCAGCCCCCGCATTATCTTATAAGTCTCCATAAGATCCCCCCTCATCCTTCTAAACTCCAACGAGTACAAACCCAACCTCCTCAGCCTCTCCTCATAATCCAAACCCCTCATCTCCGGTATCAACCTGGTGAACCTTCTCTGCACTCCCTCCAATGCCAATACATCCTTCCTCATATAAGGGGACCAATACTGCACACAGTATTCCAGCTGCGGCCTCACCAATGCCCTGTACAGGTGCATCAAGACATCCCTGCTTTTATATTCTATCCCCCTCGCAATATAGGCCAACATCCCATTTGCCTTCTTGATCACCTGTTGTACCTGCAGACTGGGCTTTTGCGTCTCATGCACAAGGACCCCCAGGTCCCTTTGCACGGTAGCATGTTTTAATTTGTTTCCATTGAGATAGTAATCCCATTTGTTATTATTTCCTCCAAAGTGTATAACCTCGCATTTATCAACGTTATACTCCATTTGCCATATCCGCGCCCACTCACTCAGCCTGTCCAAATCTCTCTGCAGATCTTCTCCGTCCTCCACACGATTCACTTTTCCACTTATCTTTGTGTCGTCTGCAAACTTCGTTACCCTACACTCCATCCCCTCCTCCAGATTATCTATATAAATGGTAAACAGTTGCGGCCCGAGTACCGATCCCTGCGGCACGCCACTAGTTACCTTCCTCCAACTGGAAAAACACCCATTTATTCCGACTCTTTGCTTCCTGTCGGAGAACAGCAGATAGTGTGGGAAATCGCTGATTGTGATACTGGTTGTGGAGCTGAGAGTGTGCGGTCGAATGGATGGACACAGGAGACTCTCTGGTGCCTGCAACACACAGAGCTTGTGTGCCCATCACCGGTCACATGGAACCGGCTGAAGGACGTGTTGGAATGTACATTTTGTTACAAACTATGTCTTGAAGAAATATACTGAATATTGAAGGATATTGAATTTGATGATCAGCCATGAACAAAATGAATGGTGGATCAGGCTCGAAGGGCCGAATGGCCAACTCCTGCTTCTAGTTTCTATTTTAATCATGTTTCTCTGCAGGTTATGTTGTCGGCACCGTGCTGTCTGTAGCCGGTTTCCTTTATTGTTACTGAAGCAGTATAATTGACATCATGTTGATTTTAATCTGAACTAATGCAGTGTTCTGTTGTTTCAGTGTTTCCCCTGGGATGGCAGAGTAGAGCTTGATTGCGGGTGATTGACAGGTTATGTCATGTGACTGAGGGACAGCTATTTTTCACAGAACATTCTAGTTTTTATTCTTCTTTCAGAAGCTGCTTGAAGTTAAGACAAACTGCAGTGCTGTTTCCCTCTCTGAAGTTGGAGTTTTTGCTGTTTAAGTGTTGCTGTGTTGGAAGCTGTCAGAGACTGGGGTTACCTCTCCGCGGTTCGGAGGCGACATCCTTCTCTGAAAACAATTGTCTGTTGGCTCTCCGGAAGTGTTAAAAAGCTGGAAATCGGCAACACATGAGCTTACTTGTTTTTGTGCTAACTAATGTTGGAGAAGGGTGCATGTCTGTGGGTATTGCTTTATATTGGAACAACAGAGATAGCTAGCTGTTAAGAGTTATACTGTGTTATGTTTAAGTGTTGCAATTGGTGAAGGTTATGCTAATTCTTGTTGTTATATTCTAACTGCATTCTTAAATAAACTGTGTTTGATAAAAGCATCCTAGTGGGTCACTTGATTCATACCTGGAGTGAAACACCTCATGCTCATCAATGCCAAAATCAAATGTAAAACCAAGGGTCCAGGCTAACCTCACAAAACACCTTGGAGTTTCTGGTCTGCATCTTAACAATTGCCTCCATTCACTCTTTATTCTTCCTCACAAATCAAGGGTTGTGTGACTGGGTGACACGTGTCCCCCTGTAAGCATGTGAACAGGTCCTCAGTCACCGTCACATTATTCCCCTACACCCAGGGCACAGAAATCAATGTGATTGACATTCCACTGCATTGGGATCAGAGAGGGAGAAATCACAGGAATCAGTGAAAATTCAGGTTCTGGTTCATAACTTCCAACCCCTGGGCCTTTATAGAGTTTTTCAGCACAGAAAGAGGCCCTTCGGCCCATCGTGTCTGTGTCAGCCATCAAGCACCAATCTATTCTAACCCATTTCCAGCACTTGCTCCATAGCCTTGTCTGCTGCGGCATTTCAAGTGCTTGTCTGAATGCTTCTTAAATGTTGCGAGTGTTCCTGACTCCACCACCCTTTCAGACAGTGAGATCCAGATTCCCACCACCCTCTGGGTGAAAAAACTTTTCCACAGAACCATAGAATCCCCACTCTGCAGAAGGTGCCCAATCGCCCCATCGACTCTGCACTGACTGTCCGAAAAAGCCAGGCCCACACAACTGCTTATCACTGGACATTTATCATGGCAAATCCACTGAAACTACATATCTTTGGACACGAAATGATAATTTAGCATGGTCGATCCACCTAACCTACACATCTTTGGACTGTGGGAGGAAACCAGAGTACCTGACGGAAACACGCACACATGGGGGGAACATGCAAGCTCCACACAGGCAGTCACCCGAGGCCAGAATTAAACAAAGGTCCCTGACGTTGTGAGGCAGCAATGCTAACCACTGTGCCATCTTCAATTCGCCTCTGAAACTCCTGCCCAATGCCTTAAAGCTATGCCCCTGGTTATTGTCTCCTAAAACAAAGGGGAAAGGTTTATTTCTATAATTTGATACAACTCCACATGGTCGTCCCCCAGCCTTCCCTGTCTGAAAACAATAACAGGAGCATTGACATACAGATGGATCTGTGCGTACTTGTCCACTGATGCCTGAAAGTGGTAACACAGGTGGATAACTTGGTCAACAAGGCATGCAGCATGCTTGCTTCATTGGCCAGGGCATCAGGTATAAAAGTTGGCAAGTTATGTTACAGCTGTATTAAACTTTAGTTAGGCCCAACATGGAATATTGCGTGCAGTGCTGATCGCCAGACAACCAGAAGGATGTGGCTGCTTTGGAGAAGGTGTAAAGAAGTTTTACAAGGATGTTGCCTGGTCTGGTGAAGGTATGAAGAGAAGTTGAATAAACTTGGATTGTTTTCACTGGAAAGACGGAGGCTGAGGGGCGACCTGATAGAGGCAGATATACGGTTGATAGTTGGAGTCTTTTCCCCAGGGTGGAAATGTCAACTACAAGACGGGACAGTTTGAAGGCAAGAGGGGGAAAGTTTAGAGGAGACGTGCGGGGAACGTTTTCACATAGAGAGTGGTGGGTGCCTCGAATGCACAGCCAGTGAAGCTGACGGAAGCAGGCACGTTCCCAATGTTCAAGGTTTATCTTGATAGAAACATGAACGGGAGATGAGCAGAGGAATAGAAGCTGCGTATGAGCAATAAGTACTGGGTCTGAATAAGAATGAGGAGTCGCTGCAGGCTTGGTGGGTCGAAGGGCCTGTTACTGTGCTGCATGGCTCTTTGTTCTTCTTTGTACATGAATGTTAAAATCACCCGTGATTATTGCAGAATGTTTTTACAAGACCCCATTAATATTCCTGTGTCGGAGATTCTGAATATTGTTAGGAGCCTATAAATGATTCCTACAGGTGATCTTTTAACTTTGTTAATTCTTATCTCTCCCCAAACTGATTCTGCATCTTGATCATTGGAACTAAGTTCACCTCTCGCTGCTGTACTGACATCTGTTACTAACAGCGAGACTCCACCACCTTGTCCTGTCCTCCATTTACTGTCATCCACTCACTCTCCCCCTTTTCACAGATCAATGGATGCTGTGTCCGGGGAGAGCTGTGAGCATCTGAGGAGGAGGAGAGGACCTCAGAGGGTGAACCGTAACATTATTCCCCCACTCCCTCAACATAAGGATTTGTGGGACTGAGGGAGGGAAATTTGTTACGGCTCTTCAGGGGGGGTTTAAACTAATTTGTCAGGGGAGTGGGAAAAGGAGTTGTAGTCCAGAAGTCAGTGTTGAGGGTGGTGAGGTATTGGGGAAGATATCAGGGTCAAGGGTGGGTACCGGTAGACAGGAAGGTGGGTTGAAGTGTGTTTACTTCAATGCAAGGAGCATCCGGAACAAGGTACATGAACTTGGGGTGTGGATTGGTACTTGGGGCTACGATGTTGTGGCCATTACGGAGACGTGGGTAGAACAAGGACAGGAATGGTTGTTGGACGTTCCGGGGTATAGATGTTTCACTCAGTGTAGGGAAGCTGGTAAAAGAGGTGGAGGAGTGGCATTGTTAATCAAGGATAGTTTAACGGCTGCGGAAAGGCACTTCGAGGGGGATCTGCACACTGAGGTAATATGGGCTGAGGTTAGAAATAGGAAAGGAGCGGTCACGTTGTTAGGAGTTTACTATAGGCCCCCAAATAGTAATAGAGATGTGGAGGAAGAAATTGCTAAGCAGATTATGGATATGTGTGAGGGTCACAGGATAGTTGTCATGGGGGACTTTAACTTTCCAAATATTGATTGGAACCTTTGTAGGTCAAATAGTTCGGATGGGGCAGTTTTTGTGCAGTGTGTGCAGGAGGGTTTCCTGACACAATATGTGGATAGGCCGACAAGAGGTGAGGCCACATTGGATTTGGTACTGGGAAATGAACCGGGCCAAGTGTTAGATTTGGTTGTGGGAGAGCACTTTGGAGATAGTGACCACAATTCGGTGTCTTTTGTTATTGCAATGGAGAGGGATAGGGCTGTACGGCAGGGCAAGGTTTACAATTGGGGGAGAGGTAATTATGAAGCGATTAGGAAAGAATTAGGGGGCATAAGTTGGGAACAGAAACTGTCAGAGAAAGGAACTAATGAAAAGTGGAACTTTTTCAAGGAACAAATACTGGGTGTCCTTGATAGGTATGTCCCTGTCAGGCAGGGAGGAAATGGCCGAGTGAGGGAACCATGGTTCACGAAAGAGGTAGAATGTCTTGTGAAAAGGAAGAGGGAAGCTTATGTAGGGATGAGGAAACAAGGTTCAGATGGCTCGATTGAGGATTACAAGTTAGCAAGGAATGAGCTGAAAAAGGGGCTTAGGAGAGCTAGGAGGGGACACGAGAAGTCCTTGGCGGGTCGGATCAAGGAAAACCCCAAGGCTTTTTACTCTTCTGTGAGGAATAAAAGAATGACCAGGGTGAGGTGAGGGCCGGTCAAGGACAGTAGTGGGAACTTGTGTATGGAGTCAGTAGAGATAGGCGAGGTGATGAATGAATACTTTTCTTCAGTGTTCACCAAGGAGAGGGGCCATGTTTTTGAGGAAGAGAAGGTGTTACAGGCTAACAGGCTGGAGGAAATAGATGTTCGGAGGGAGGATGTCCTGGCAGTTTTAAATAAACTGAAGGTCGATAAGTCCCCTGGGCCTGATGAAATGTATCCTAGGATTCTTTGGGAGCAAGGGATGAGATTGCAGAGCCTTTGGCTTTGATCTTTGGGTCCTCGCTGTCCACGGGGATGGTGCCAGAGGACTGGAGAATGGCGAATGTTGTTCCTCTGTTTAAGAAAGGGAATAGAAATGACCTGGTAATTATAGACCGGTTAGTCTTACTTCGGTGGCTGGTAAATTGATGGAAAAGGACCTTAGAGATGGGATTTACGACCATTTAGAAAGATGCGGATTAATCCGGGATAGTCAGCACGGATTCGTGAAGGGCAAGTCGTGCCTCACAAATTTGATAGAATTTTTTGAGGAGGTAACTAAGTGTGTTACCTTTATCGCGAGGGGGATAGAATATAAAAGCAGGGAGGTCTTGCTGCAACTGTACAAAGCACTGGTGAGGCCGCAACTGGAGTAGTGTGTGCAGTTTTGGTCCCCTTATTTGCGAAAGGATATATTGGCCTTGGAGGGAGTGCAGAGAAGGTTCACCAGGTTGATACCGGAGATGAAGGGTGTGGCTTATGAGGAGAGATTAAACAGATTGGGTCTGTACTCGTTGGAGTTTAGAAGGATGAGGGGTGATTTTATAGAGACATATAAGATAATGAAGGGGCTGGATAGGGTAGAGGTGAAGAGATTCTTTCCACTTAGAAGGGAAACCAGAACTAGAGGGCACAGCCTCAAAATAAGGGGGGGCCGGTTCAGAACAGAGTTGAGGGGGAACTTCTTCTCTCAGAGGGTGGTGAATCTCAGGAATTCTCTGCCCATTGAAGTGGTGGAGGCTTCCTCGTTGAATATGTTTAAATCACGGGTAGATAGTTTTCTGATCGATAAGGGAATTAGGGGATATGGGGAGCAGGCGGGTAAGTGGAACTGATTCGCTTCAGATCAGCCATGATCTTGTTGAATGGCAGGGCAGGCTCGAAGGGCCAGATGGCCGACTCCTGCTCCTATTTCTTATGTTCTTATGTGTTGATGAAGGTAGGGCAGTTGATGTCATATACGTGGATTTTAGTAAGGCGTTTGATAAGGTCCCCCATGGTCGGCTTATGATGAAAGTGAGGAGGTGTGGGATAGAGGGAAAGTTGGCCGATTGGATAGGTCTGATCGAAGACAGAGGGTGGTGGTGGATGGAAAATTTTCGGATTGGAGGCAGGTTGCTAGCGGAGTGACACAGGGATCAGTGCTTGGCTCTTTGTGATTTTTATTAATGAGTTAGAGGAGGGGGCTGAAGGGTGGATCAGTAAATTTGCTGATGACACCAAGATTGGTGGAGTAGTGGATGAGGTGGAGGGCTGTTGTAGGCTGCAAAGAGACATAGATAGGATGCAAAGCTGGGCTGAAAAATGGCAAATGGAGTTTAACCCTGATAAATGTGAGGTGATTCATTTTGGTAGGACTAATTTAAATGTGGATTACAGGGTCAAAGGTAGGGTTCTGAAGACTTTGGAGGAACAGAGAGATCTTGGGGTCTATATCCACAGATCTCTAAAGGTTGCCACTCAAGTGGATAGAGCTGTGAAGAAGGCCTATAGTGTGTTAGCTTTTATTAACAGGGTGTTGGAGTTTCAGAGCCGTGGGGTTATGCTGCAACTATACAGGACCTTGGTGAGACCACATTTGGAATATTGTGTGCAGTTCTGGACACCTCACTATAAGAAGGATGTGGAAGCGCTGGAAAGAGTGCAGAGGAGATTTACCAGGATGCTGCCTGGTTTGGAGGGGAGGTCTTATGAGGAAAGGTTGAGGGAGCTAGGGCTGTTCTCTCTGGAGCGGAGGAGGCTGAGGGGAGACTTAATAGAGGTTTATAAAATGATGAAGGGGATAGATAGAGTGAATGTTCAAAGACTATTTCCTCGGGTGGATGGAGCTATTACAAGGGGACATAACTATAGGGTTCGTGGTGGGAGATACAGGAAGGATATCAGAGGTAGGTTCTTTACGCAGAGAGTGGTTGGGGTGTGGAATGGACTGCCTGCAGTGATAGTGGAGTCAGACAATTTAGGAACATTTAAGCGGTTATTGGACAGGCACATGGAGCACACCAGGATGATAGGGAGTGGGATAGCTTGATCTTGATTTCAGATAAAGCTCGGCACAACATCGTGGGCCGAAGGGCCTGTTCTGTGCTGTACTGTTCGACTGACATCCCATTGCTCAGGGATCAGAGAGAGAAGCAACAGGAGTCAGAGGAAAAGCAGTTTTCCTTATTCATAACTGACGCCAATAGTAATGGGCAGTGTTTTTTATACAAATACCAGTGGTGAAATTATATTGTTGAATATTCAGTTATTATAAACACAATCTCACACAGTCTGCTACTTACTGCAGTTTCTGTATTTTACAGTCCGGATTCCTCAGAGCCACAGACAGCAGTTTCACTCCGGAATCTCCCAGTTTATTGTAACCCAGATTCAGATCTATCAGCGAGCGGTTTGTACTGAGAGCAGAGGCCAGGTCCTCGGCACAAGAATCTGTGAGATCGTTTCCTTGGAGACTGGAGATCAGAGAGAGAAAAATAACAGGAATCAGGGTAAATCCAGTGTTTTTAAGAATAAGATGATTAACAATAATAATGTACAGCGCGGGACATTCAAGAAACACAACTTCAGTTGATACAGAAGGCAAAATTCTATTGATGCTGTAAATCTGAAATATGAATAAATATGTTGGAGACTCTCATCAGGTCAGGCAATATCTGTGAAGATAGAAACAGATTTAGTTTCAGTTCAATTCGCGAAACTTAGAAATTGGAAATAGCGGTGAATTCAATAGTTTTAAGTGACAGGGAGCTGGGGATGGGCGGGTGACAAGGAAAGAACAAAATGGAAGTGCCGGACTGATTAAACGACAAAAAGGATGATGGTGAAAGGGAAGAGCACAGGATTCCCATGTCCTTACCCTGAGTCACAGGGAGGGACATGGGATGGCCAGTGGCTCAGGAATGGAGTGTGTGGTGGGGTTGAAGATGATGCGACAGAAACCTTTCTCACACTGCCAGTGGTTCGGGTCTGGAATTCACAGCCGGGAAGTGTGGTGGAGGTCGGCTGCATCGAAGCAGTCAAAAAGGAATTAGACGATTCTTTGAATATAAAGAATGAGCGAGGATACGAGAAAAACGCTGGAGAATGACTCAAATTCCTAATGCTAATTTGGTGAGCTGGTACAGACACGATGGGCCAAATGGCCTCATTGTGCACCGTAAGAATTCTGCGAAAATAATGGTTGGAAATGTATCGATATTTCAACTGGAAGTTGGTGATGTTGCCGTGTGGACAGTGTTAGTCGCCACAGTCCTCAATAAAATGTTAATACTGATAGGCAAAGGGATCTGGGTGTACAGGTCCACAGATCACTGAAAGTGGCAACGCAGGTGGAGAAGGTAGTCAAGAAAGCACACGGCATGCTTGCTTTCATCGGCCGGGGCATGGAGTTTAAAAATTGGCAAGTCATGTTGCAGCTTTATAGAACCTTCGTTCGGCCGCACTTAGAATATAGTGTTCAATTCTGGTCGCCACACTACCAGAAGGATGTGGAGGCTTTGGAGAGGGTACAGAAAAGATTTACCAGGATGTTGCCTGGTCTGGAGGGCATTAGCTATGAGGAGAGGTTGGAGAAACTTGGTTTGTTCTCACTGGAGCGACGGAGGTTGAGGGGAGACCTGATAGAAGTCTACAAGATTATGAGAGGCATGGACAGAGTGGATAGTCAGAAGCTTTTTCCCAGGGTGGAAGAGTCAATTGCTAGGGGGGCACAGGTTTAAGGGGCAAGGTTTAAAGGAGATGTACGAGGCAGATTTTTTACACAGAGTAGTGGGCGCCTGGAACTCGTTGCTGGGGGAGGTTGTAGAAGCAGATATGGTGGTGACGTTTAAGGGGCGTCTTGACAAGTACATGAATAGGATGGGAATAGAGGGATATGGTCCCCGGAAGGGTAGGGGGTATTAGTTAAGTCAGGCAGCATGGTGGGTGCAGTCTTGGAGGGCCGAAGGGCCTGTTCCTGTGCTGTAATTTTCTTTGTTCTTTGTGTTTCTCTCCAATAGAGAGAGAGACAATTTGTTACATGTAGCTTCAGGGATACAATTTAATAAACGTGCGGCAATGGGAGGAGATGGGATTCCATGAACCCCACAGCCGGTAAGAGGACCAAACCCTCAAATTTAGCATCATTCTACATCACACTCTAAACACCAAACCAAATGAACTAACCAACTTCACATATAACCAAACAGGCACATTAATATCTGACAGGTTCGGGAAATCCGTCCACTCAGGCAGCACAGGCAGAATCACAGAATTGTTACAGAGCAGGAGGAGGCCATTCGGCCCATTGTGTCTGCACTGACTCTCCGAATGAGCAACTCACTAAGTGTCATCCCCCCACCTTCCCCCAAAACCCTGTGCATTCCAGAGCTCAACCACTCGCTGCAGAGGAAGGCCCCATTCAGGCAATGCTGGCACCAGATTAAAAGGCAGCCAGCAGCACTTTTAAAGGCTCTGAAGGGAGCAGTGAGGGAGCCCTGGTTAATGAACAAAGGCCTGAAATGGCAGACGGCAGATTAAACCCAATTCGCTGACACTTCCCTGGAAATTCTCAAGGTTATATCGGTTTGGAGGGAGGCTCTGTTCCCTCAGGAGTGGAGGAGGAGTCCTGTCACATCAACCCAAGCAAGTCTGGATAGACACTGCCGAGGGCCAGAGCAGGCAGCACATGGCTGCAGTGAGGCAAAGGATCAATAACCTGATATGTTCTGACAAGGAGAGCGTTAAACGTACAGGCTGATATGTGAATAAGGATGAAAGAGGAATGGTGGAAAGAACATCTCCACCCAGACACTGGCAATGTCCAGACAGCAGCATCAATCTTCAGGAAAATGTCAGCCTCTCTGTGAAGGGTTCCGGTCAGTCAGAGATGACTGCTGCACTGCCGACACTGAGTGACCATCCTGGTGGTCCCATGATGGGCAGTCTGGCAGCACCATAGGCTTGTGTGTGTCTTTGATGGGTCAGTAACAATGGAAATTTATGTGCTTGTAGAAGAGGGCACTCAGCGTCAGAGAAGGAGCCAAGAGTGACAGTGTCTGGATTGTGTCATCCTTATGCCAATGGAAGATGCAGTGCTGGAGCTGGGAGACCTGGAGGCTGGGTGGGCAATCGCTGATGGTGAGATGGGTTGTGGATCCAGAGAGAGTGAGTGAGTGAGTGGATGGACACAGGAGAGGCTCTGCTGCTGAGTCCATAACTTGGAGCTTGTGTGTTCATCATTGGTCACATGGAGCTCTGGATTAGGAACAGTCAGAAGTTTAACAGCACCAGGTTAAAGTCCAACAGGTTTATTTGGTAGCAAATGCCACTAGCTTTCGGAGCGCTGCCCCTTCGTCAGGTGGAGTGTAGAAATGCTCACAAACAGGGCATACAGAGACACAAACTCAATTTACAGAATAATGACTGGAATGCAGTCTTTACAGATCATCAAGTCTTAAAGGTACAAACAGTGTGAGTGGAGGGAGCATTAAGCACAGGTTAAAGAGATGTGTATTGTCTCCAGACAGGACAGCCAGTGGGATTCTGCAAGTCCAGACAAGCTGTGGGCCATTCGGCCCATCAATCCTTCACTAACAACAATCCCGCCCAGGCCCTGTAACAGTAACCCTACATATTAACTCTGCAAATCCCCCTGACATGAAGTGTCAATTTACCATCGCCGCTCAAACTAGCGTGCACATCTTTGGCATGTGGGAGGAAACTGGAGTAACTGAAGGAAACCTGCGCAGACACGGAGAGTACATGCAAACTCCACACAATCTGTCACCCAAGGCCGGAATTGACACGGGTCTCTGGCGCTCTGAGTCAGCAGTGCTAACAGCTCTACCACCCTGCCGACCATGATCAGCCGTGGTTCGTCCCAATTGCAGTGAGTATAGGACGAATAATTTCTATATTTTTTCATAAGATAAGCCTGGCATGCCATGAAAGACTCAAGCCAACATTTTCTCAAATGTTTATAAAATACGTTCATAAGGTGACCAAAACTATATACGTTACTTCAGCTGTGCTGTGACCACAAACCTATCAGATTTGTGACTGGCGACCTTTGCTCCCAGGCGAATTGTCCCTCATTGCCTTTTCTGTTGATTTGTCAAAGCTGTCGGCTCTTATAATATGAAGTCATGTGACTGGATCAGGTTGGGGATTCTGAGAGTCAGCACACCCGAAGGTAGAAATTCAATACAGTTTGCAGTTGCCAATGACTGGACCTCAGAGCGTGAACCATAACATTATTCCCCCACTCCCTCAACATAAGGATCTGTGGGACTGACATCCCATTGCTCAGAGATCAGAGAGAGAAGCAACAGGAGTCAGAGGAAAAGCAGTTTTCCTTATTCATAACTGACGCCAATAGTAATGGGCAGTGTTTTTTATACAAATACCAGTGGTGAAATTATATTGTTGAATATTCAGTTATTATAAACACAATCTCACACAGTCTGCTACTTACCCCAGTTCCTGTATTTTACAGTCCGGATTCCTCAGAGCCACAGACAGCAGTTTCACTCCGGAATCTCCCAGTTTATTGGCACCCAGATTCAGATCTATCAGTGAGCGGTTTGTACTGAGAGCAGAGGCCAGGTCCTCGGCACAAGAATCGGTGAGATCGTTACCACGGAGACTGGAGATCAGAGAGAGAAAAATAACAGGAATCAGGGTAAATCCACAGTGTTTTTACGAATAAGATCATTAACAATAATAATGTACAGCGCGGGACATTCAATGCGTATTCTAACTGAGTGCAGTTAGACAGAGACACCAGGAGATGGAGTCAGTGAGGGGGGTAACTGAGTGCAGTTAGACAGAGACACCAGGAGATGGAGACAGTGAGTATTCTAACTGAGTGCAGTTAGACAGGGACACCAGGAGATGGAGACAGTGAGGGGGGTAACTGAGTGCAGTTAGACAGAGACACCAGGAGATGGAGACAGTGAGTATTCTAACAGTGCAGTTAGACAGGGACACCAGGAGATGGAGACAGTGAGTATTGTAACTGAGTGCAGTTAGACAGGGACACCAGGAGATGGAGACAGTGAGGGGGGTAACTGAGTGCAGTTCGACAGGGACACCAGGAGATGGAGACAGTGAGTATTCTAACTGAGTGCAGTTAGACAGAGACACCAGGAGATGGAGACAGTGAGGGGGGTAACTGAGTGCAGTTAGACAGAGACACCAGGAGATGGAGACAGTGAGGGGGGTAACTGAGTGCAGTTAGACAGGGACACCAGGAGATGGAGACAGTGAGTATTCTAACTGGGGCTCAGGAATGGAGTGTGTGGTGGGGTTGAAGATGATGCGACAGAAACCTTTCTCACACTGCCAGTGGTTCGGGTCTGGAACTCACAGCCGGGAAGTGTGGTGGAGGTCGGCTGCATCGAAGCAGTCAAAAAGGAATTAGATGATTTTTTGAAGATAGGCAATGAGCTACGAAAATGGATACGACAAAAAGGCTGGAGAATGACACGAATTTCGAATGTCAATTTGGTGAGCTGGTGCAGACACGATGGGCCAAATGGCCTCATTGTGCTCCGTAAGAATTCTGTGGAGACAGTGGTTGAAAATGTTATCGATATTTCAACTGGAAGTTGGTGATGTTGCCGTGTGGACAGTGTTAGTAGCCACAGTCCCCAATGAAATCTCTCCAATAGAGACACAATTTGGTACATGTCGCTTCAGGGATACAACTTAGTAAACGTGGGGATATGGGAAGAGTTGGGATTCCATTAACCCCACAGCCAGTACGAGGACCAAACCCTCAACAACAGCGTCATTCTACATCACGCTGGAGACACCGAACCAACTGAACTAACCAACTCCACACAGAGCCAGAACGGGCACAGTAAATGTCTGACAGGTTCAGGAAATCCGTCCACTCAGGCAGCACAGGCAGAATCACAGTATTGTTAGAGAGCAGAAGGAGGCCACTCGGCCCATCGTGTCTGCACTGACTCTCCGAATGAGCAATTCACTAAGTGGCATTCCCCCACCTTCCCCCAAATCCCTGCGCATTCCAGAGCTAAACCACTGGCTGCAGTGGACAGCACAATTCTGGCAATGCTGGCACCAGATTTAAAGGCAGCCAGCAGCACTTTTAAAGGCTCTGAAGGGAGCAGTGAGGGAGCCCTGGTTAATGAACAAAGGGCTGAAATGGCAGAAGGCAGATTAAACCCAATTCGCTGACACTTCCCTGGAAATTCTCAAGGCTATTTCGGTTTGGAGGAAGGTTCTGTTCCCTCAGGACTGGAGAAGGATACCTGTCACATCAACCCAAGCAAGTCTGGATAGAAACTGCCGAGGGCCAGAGCAGGCAGCACGTGGCTGCAGTGAGGCAAAAGGATCAATAACCTGATATGTTCTGACAAGGAGAGTGTTAAACTTACAGGCTGATATGTGAATAAGGATGAAAGAGAAATTGTGGAAAGAACATCTCCACCCAGACACTGGCAATGTCCAGACAGCAGCATCAATCTTCAGGAACATGTCAGCCTCTCTGTGAAGGGTTCCGGTCAGTCAGAGATGACTGCTGCACTGCCGACACTGAGTGACCATCCTGGTGGTCCCATGATGGGCAGTCTGGCAGCATCATAGGCTTGTGTGTGTCTTTGATGGGTGAGTATCAATGGAAATTTATGTGCTTGTAGAAGAGGGCACAGAGCGTCAGAGAAGGAGCCAAGAGTGACAGTGTCTGGATTGTGTCATCCTTATGCCAATGGAAGATGCAGTGCTGGAGCTGGGAGACCTGGAGGCTGGGTGGGCAATCGCTGATGGTGAGATGGGTTGTGGATCCAGAGAGAGTGAGTGAGTGAATGGATGGGCACAGGAGAGGATCTGCTGCTGAGTCCAAAACCTGGTGCTTGTGTGTCTTCTATTGGTCACATGGAGCTCTGGGTTCGGAACAGTCTCCAGGACATGTTGGAATGTGCATTACCCTCTAACATTCTTCACTCTCTCACAAATCAACAGCTGCGGTGAGCGGGAGACAGGCGTGCAGCTCTGAAGATGGGGAGGGGTCAGAGGATGGATTGTCACATTATACTCTATAACGTCCGCCAGAGCAGATAATGTCTCTCACGATTAGCAAAGGGGTTACAATCTGGCAGCACAGGGCAGCACAGACAAACCCGAGCAGCTGATGGAGGCAGTAATAGCTGAGTTCACTCACACTCTCGAGGGCACAGGTCATTGTCAGCTTCAGGAAGATGAAATGTGACTGGAGTCTTTAACAATGCAGCAGATACTGGAGCTGCAGCGTAGGATACTTTAACATTTGGTGGAGTTTCCAAAGGCTGTGTGTATCCATACACAAAGGATGGAGGAGTCAATCCAGGCCAGCAGTGTTACCATGTCTCAGGTATGAGCACAAATAGCATCCTCCACAGAGAGATTGGTGACCTTCATGGAGAGTCACATCCAGCCTCTCACCCACAGGAAATACACATGAACCTGCATGTTCTCACCACCTCCATGAGCTCTGTGGAACACGGGCTGCGGGAGGGGTGGGAAAATATGCCTGGAGTAACTGTCAGGCCCTCCCCAGCTGAGCAGGGAGGGTCCAGTTTGCCCTGAATGGATAGAGGTGCGGCTGCCTGCAGCATTTGGGAGCTCCTCTCAGGATGCCCCTGGTGTGGGCAGTGGGTCCCCTTCTGCTCCGACTGTGACACAAGCACCTCACGAAGCTATGATGACAGAGACAACTCCAGCATCTGTGCAGAGGACCCGCAGTTGGCCGGATCCTTCCAGGACTCAGGAAATCCGAGGACAAAGGCCACGGTCATCGAAATTCCCAGAGGAGAGGAGAGAGGTAAGATGCTGCCTGCAGCTCAGCGGGGATGGCGGTGGTTGTCATGGTGGGGTTGCTTCCTTGGGTTTCACAGGATTATACTTTGTTATTACTGGTCACTTTGTTATGTCTGTATTTTGAGTAAATTCAGAGATGGAGCACCACTAAAAAAATCCTTCACCACATTACTGGTCTTTACCAGTTCACTGGGAATGTGAGATGGGAAATACAGCACTGAATCAGGTCAATACAATTCCAATACCTTTGTTTCATGTCGTGACGGCTCCAGGGAAATTATAAAACATTCACAGAAACAGCAACAGTGCTGGAGATGGTGAAGATTTATTACACTGAATGGCTGTGTGAGTTAAGGTTCTTGGAAAACATGTCTGCATTACTGAATCTCCATCCTCCCTGACACATATCCCATGTCCCTGGCCTGTGGTCCATGGGGTTCCTCATCATGAAGCATCTGGTCAACATTGTATTGCATCACACTTTGTTCAAAGCTTCTCCACTCTAGATCCAGGTTGTATGGAACACAGCACAACACCAGGACATTTGAGACCCTCGCTGAGTATATTAAATAGTTCCACCAGATCTATCTTTAGAATTCCTCTGGCCTGTGCAATGGTCACACTATTTGTCCTGTCGCAGCTGTTTTTTCTCTCTTCCGTGACTGAGTTTGGGTTACACACAGGCACAATTACCCACCTCTACAGTGGGTAGCGCTTGTCTTTATTAATTCTTTCAAGGGATGATGGTATCACTGGCAATGCCAACACTTGCAGCCCATCCTCAATTGCCCTTGAGAAGGAGGTGGTGAGCCATCTTCTTAAATTCTGCAGACCATCCGGTACAAAACCGCTAGGAAGGGACATCTGGGATTATGATCCCGCATCAGTGATGGAAAAGCAATATATTCCAAGTCAGAATGGTGTGTGGTTTGGAAAGAAATCTGAAGCTGGTTGGTGTTCCATCCTTCTGATATCCTTGGCCATCTCGGTGATGGATAGTGCCTGTTTGGATGATGCTGGCTCAGGAACCTTGGTGAGCTGTTACATTCCACCTTGTATGTGGTAAAATACTGCCACTGTGCGTCAGTGGTAGAGACAGCCAATGTTTAGTTTGGTGAATGGCCAGCTGATCCAGTGGCCTCCTTTTCCATGGATGAGCTTCTTCAGTGTTTTTGAAGCTGCAGTCAATCCAGCAAGATGAGCAGATTCCATCACACTGCTGACTTGTGTCTTGGAGATGGTGGGAAAAATTTGGGAGACAGGAGGCGAGTTCCTCATCTCCGAATTCCCAGACTGTGATCTACCCTTGGAGCCATAGTGTTTACAGTTCAGTGTCTGTTCAATGGTCCCAGTGCGCCCCCACCACTCAGGATGTTGATGGTCGAGGATTCAGCGATGGTGCTGCCATTCAATGTCAAGGGAATATGGTTAGATTCCCGTCTGTTGGAGATGGTCCTTGCCTGGCATTTGTGCAGTGAAACATTACTTGCCATTTATCAGGTTAAGCCTGAAAGTTCTTCAGAGCTTAAGACGCTAGCTCTGTCGAAGAGTCATCCAGATTCGAAGGGTTAGCTGTTCTCTCTCCACAGAAGCTGTCAGACATGCTGAGCCTTTCCAGCATTTTCTGTTTTGTTCAGGTCTTGCTGTTTATGGACATGGACTGCTTCAGTCTCTGAGGAATTGTGAACAGTACTGAGCATTGTGCAATCATTAGTGAGCATCCTCACTACTGACATTATAATGGAAGGCAGGACATTGATAAAGCAATTGAAGGTGGTTGGGATTTGGACATCACCCTCAGGAACTCCTGCAGTGATGTTCATGAGGCACTGGAAGGATGACACTTTTCTGACGCTCAAGAGCAGACTGATGGAGCAGCAATTCATCAGATTGGATTTGCCCTGTTTTTTTCCACATTGTCCGGTAGATCCAGTGTTGTAGCTGTACTGGAACAGCTTGGCTAGGGGAATGGCTAGTTATGGAGCACAATTCTTCAGTACCATTGCTGGAGTACAGCCAGGCTGACAGAGTTTGCAGCATGCAGCGCGTTCAGTCATTTCTTTACCTCACATGCAGTGAATCAAATGGTCATCTGTCATGTTGGGGACCTCAGGAGGAGGCCGAGATTAATCATTCTACTCAGCACTTCTGGCTGAAGATGGCACTGATGCTCTGGGTTCCCTCATCAGTAATGATGGAATTCTTGTAGCATGTTTATAGAATCATAGAATTCCCACAGTGTAGAAGGAGGCCCTTTGGCCCATCGAGTCCTCACCATTTCTTTGAAAGAATATCATATCCAGGCCTATCTCTGTAACTCCACATATATGGCCCACTAATCCCCGGAACCTACACACCCTGAGATACCAAGGGACAACTTAGTATAGCCAATCAACCGAACCTGCACATCTTTGGACTGTGGGAGAAAATTGGAGCACCCAGAGGAAACCCTCACAGACACTGGGAGAACGTGCAAACTCTACACATCAAGTCACCCAAGGCCGGAATTGAACCCTGGTCCCTGGCGCTGTGAGGCAGCAGTGCTAACCACTGTGCCACCGTGTCACCTAATGTAACCGGCATGTCCAACATTTTGTGGCATGTCTAACACTATTTATGACTGGATATGGCAAGACAGCAGATCTCTGATCTGATCCATTGGTTTTGGTGTGATTGAGCTCGGTCTATCATATGCTGCGTCCGCTCTGTGGTCTGGTGGCCGTGTGCTGGAGCTTCACATCTCATCTTTAGATAAACCCAAGTCTCATTTGGTAGTACATGTAAAGAAAATTAGTCGTAGTAACACAGTACTGGTTGCTGGGGAAAGCCACTGTCAGCTTCCGATAAATGAAAAGGTACAGTTCACCTCTCCTGCCTGTTTCCTGTCACTCAGTTAACTTCATATCCAGGCTGCCTTTGCCTCTTTTATTTCATGGTCTCCAACTTTGCTCCCAAGCTTATTTTGTGTCTACTAATAGCGGACAGTGTTTTTAATAACACGAATACAGATAGCAATGGTATATTTAGTATCATTATTTGTGTTCTTAAAAGCAATGTCCATTATTGATCGGGACATCATTCAGACTATTCTGCACTGTGATTATTGCCATTGCCAGCTGAGCTGTGCCTTGAACTGCTGGGCTGTAAGCTCTGGAATTCTCTTCATGACCCTCCCCACCTCCATCTCTGCATTCTCTTTTCAGATGCTCCTTAAGCTCCATTTAACGTAAATTTGAGAGTGGATCCCTCGGGATAAAACTCATCAGAATTCAATGTAGTTTGTAATCTGCCTCACCGATATACAGCAGTTTTCTACATTTAATCAAACTGAGAAGCCGACAGACATAAACATCTATAATCTGAATGACAAATTAAACTAAATTGAACATGCGACCAGCCATATCTGGGAATTCTATAAACATTTAATTGTTTTGTCCATCTTTTTTATTCTCATGAATGGAATTGAGAATAATTATAAATGATTAGTTAATTCTTTCACTCCTGAATCTCGCAGTTTATTGTAACTCAGGTTCAGACACATCACTGACTGGTTTGTACTGAGAGCAGAGGTGAGAATATCTGAGGCTGTTACTCTCCAAACTGGAGATCAGAGAGAGAAAGATTTCAGGAATCAGAGCGAATCCGTGGTGTTTAACACGAATACTGACAGGAATGATGTGGAATGGTTATTAATGACACGATTACTGACACTGATAATAATTTACAGTGTCAGACCATCCACTGATTATTAACACAATCTCACACAGTCTGATACTTACTCCAGTTTCCGTATTTTACATTCTGGATTCCTCAGAGCCGCAGACAGTAGTTTCGCTCCTGAATCTCCCACGTTATTGAGACGCAGACTAAATGGAGAAAGTGAAAAACACATTAAATTCAGACTAATGTTCAGCAGAAAAAATAGCTGGATCTATTTTTGTGTCAGAAACGAGTGGTGACCTGAGTCAAGTTACGTTATTATATCTCATCCAAGTTGATCTTTCTCTGCACCCCAGCTGTGACTGTGACACTGCATTCTGGACTCTTTCCTTTCCTTCCCTATGTACGGTATGCTTTGGCACTAATAAATGTGACAATATTAAATCAGATAATATCAAGCCCTTTCTGTTGAATGGAAAAGGCAATAGTCAGCATTGAAAAATGATGAACAATTAACTCTTTTACACCTCTCAAAATGTATATTTTGTTTAATTGTCCATGGGATATGGGTGTCGCTGGCTAGACCAGCATTTATTTCCCACTGCTAATGGCCCCTAGAGGAGGTGATGCCCACATCCTGTGAACAAGCAAGTAACGTTTAAACATGTCCCACATTCTGGTCTCATTTCCTGATCATCAGAATTACCCTCCTGAATCTCACTGACCCTGCCAAGATTCCAAAAATTCAAATCATTTCTGCTGTAAATCCAGGATTTTCTGAGAATTGTACATTTCACAGAGGGTGAAATGATAAAGCTGTGAGAGTGGATCGCTCGGGATTCCCCGTGCTTCTTAACTACTGACATTATAACATCTGTATACTATCTCAGGGCAAGTTAAAGTGTGAAACTGTGCTAACTGTTGCTTTAAGGTCCATCCCCTAAATTTTATACAACAAGGAAAGAATATTCTCCCACTAGAAAGTTGAAATATTTCTGTTTGATTAGTTTATAGGGGAGGGGTGTCTCCCGCTACATTCCACAGTAAACAGGCTCTACATTTTCTGCAGGTCTGGCTCGTGTTCTATCTCCGGGAATTACCATGAGTTCTTACTTCCAGTCGATCCTCACATTGAATCATAGAATCATAGAAACCCTACAGTGCAGAAGGAGGCCATTCGGCCCATCGAGTCTGCACCGACCACAATCCCACCCAGGCCCTACCCCCACATATTTACCTGCTAATCCCTCTAATCTACGCATCTCAGGACTCTAAGGGGCAATTTTTAAACTGGCCAATCAACCTAACCCGCACATCTTTGGACCGTGGGAGGAAACCGGAGCACCCGGAGGAAACCCACGCAGACACGAGGAGAATGTGCAAACTCCGCACAGACAGTGACCCGAGCCGGGAATCGAACCCGGGACCCTGGAGCTGTGAAGCAGCAGTGCTAACCACTGTGCTACTGTGCCGCCCAGGGAAAGGGTTATCCGCAAACCCGGTTTCATATCACTGACAGTTTGACTGGAGATTTTCCAGCAGCAGGTTTCCTCATTCAGGAAATTCTGGTTTCCTCGGCTCAGATGTAAGCTCTGCAGTCCTGCCACATTTAGCTGTGAATGGCAGTGGATGATGAAACAACAGAAGGAGGAGGCTCCACAAATATCTCATCCTCATGACGGAGACGACTAATACATCAGTGCAAAAGATATGGCTCAATTATTAGTAACTAACTTCAGTGGCTAAACCGTTCAGAGGTCCCCAGCATCACAGATATTTATTAGCGAATTCGATTCACTCCACATGATGTCAAGAAATAGCTAAAGGTAATGGATACGGCAAAGACCACAGATCTTGACAATATTCCAGTAACTGTACTGAAGATTACTGCTCCAGAAGTTGCTCTGTTCCTCGCCAAGCTGTTCCAGTAGAGCTACAACACTGATGTTTACCTAAAATAGTGGGAAATTTCCCAGATATGACCGTAAACAAAAAGGAAAGAACAAATCCAATCTGTCCATTTACCACCCCATCAGTCTCCTCTCAATCACCAACAGAGGAAGGCGTCATCGAGACTATCAAGGAGCATTTAATTAGCAATGACCTGCTCGCTGACTCTGAGCTTGTGCTTACTCAGGGTCACTCAGTCCCCTACCTCATTACAGCCTTGATGCAAACACGGACAGCAGAGCTGAACTCAGGATGTGAGATGAGAGTGTCTGCCCTTGACATCATGGCAGAATATGACCACATGTAGCAAAAAGGAGCCAGAGAAAAACTGAAGTCAATGGAAATGAGAGAAAAAAAACTAGCTGCCGGTCGGAGCAACACCAGCACAAAGGAAGATAGTTATGGTTGTTGGACCATCTGCATGATGCAGTGCAACAACTCACCATGGCTCGTTACACAGCACTGTCCAGTCTGTGATTTCTATCCCTGGAAGTCCAAGGGCAGCAGATGAATGGAAACATCACCACCTGGAAGTTCCCTTCCAAGATACACACCATCCTGACTTGGAAATATATCACCGTTCCTTCACAGTGACCGGGTCAAAATCCTGGAACTCTCTTTCTCACAGCACTGTGGGTGCACCTACACCACAGGAGTCCCTAAATGCAATTCCAGTGATATAATTGTGAGCATAGTTGCTTTCCAAGCAGTTGATAGGGGTTTAATTCCCAGATATCTCTGTTTGTTGGAGTGGGTGAAGAGAGGGTCATCTCAACTCCAGGAAATGACAGCAGGAAGTTCTCAGGAAAGTGCCCTCGTCCCAACCATCTTCAGCTACTTCATCAATTAAATTTCATCCATCATAAAGTCAGAAGTGGAGATGTTTGCTGATGTCTGTACAACGTTCAGCACCATTCTCAACTCCGCAAGATAGTAATGCAGGACCTGTCCATATTTAGCAAGGCTTGAACAATATTCAAGGAAGGCTGACAAGTGCCAGGCGATGACCATCTCCACCAAGAATGAATACAATCATCTCCCTTTACATTCAATGGGATTATCATCACCTGAATCCTGACGATCAGCACCTTCGATGCTACCATTGGCCAGAAACAGACTTGACATATCATTACTGTGGATTTTAGAGAAGATTAAAGGCCAGGAACTCTGCACAGAGTAACTCACCTCCTGACTTCCAAATACATTTCCACCATCGACAAGACACATGTCAGGAATTTAATTAAATACCATCCACTTGTCTGCATGAGTGCAGCTCAAGATTCAGGAAGCTCGCCACCATCCAGGATAACTCTGCTTGTTGACTGGTGCTCCACGTTCAACATTCATTCCATCCACCACAGAGGTACAGAGCGAGCAGTGTGTACCATCTACAAGATGCAGTGCAACAACTCCCAATGGCTCGTTACACAGCACCGTCCAAACTTGTGATTTCTATCTTTGGAAGGACAAGGACAGCAGATGAATGGAAACATCACCACCTGGAAGTTTCCTTCAAAAATACACACCATCCTGACTTGGAAGTATCTCGCCGTTCCTTCACAGTGACTGGGTCAAAATCCTGGGACTCTCTTTCTCACAGCATGGTGGGTACACCTACAGCACAGGAGTACCTAAATTCAATTCCAGTGATATAATAATGAGCATAGTTGCTTTCCAAGCAGTTGATACGGGTTCAATTCCCAGCTATCTCTGTTTGTTGGAGTGGATGAAGAGAAGGCCAGGAGATAGGAACCACAACCTAAAAGAGTGGGTTAATTCATTTTCGTCAAATCTGTGGCTCCAGCCTGGAGCAGTAGTGTTAAACTTAGCCGAGGGTCGGAGGGGAGTTGCTCATTCAGCTACTCTGAGCCGGCCCTCGCTGAGTTCAAAAAGGAAATGGTGAATCTAATAGTGACACAGAGGAAACTAAATTCATTGGTTGGTAAAAAAAATTGCCGTTTGCGACTGGATTTATATTATGGTGAATTGGAAGATTCAACAGAAAGGGTCAGTGGTGGTTCTGCTGTTGATGTGGTGTACATGGATATTCCAGAGTCATCTGATGCAATCTGAGTCAGATGAGGAAGCAATATAAAATAATCGGTGGAATTGTTAATGGATTGCAGGAGCAGAGGGACTGGATGTATATGTACATTGATCATTGCCGTTAGCAGGGCAAGTGTAGGTAGCAATTAATAAAGAATACAGCATCTTGGGCTTTACTGTTCTGTAATAATTTGTGTTTGTGGGCATTAGACAATAATTCATGAGTTTAAATTTAATTTGTGTTTCTGTGCTTGTGAGCTCAGAAAGGGCCAAAACTTTAATTTCACTTCATGTTAAACAAAGCTGCCTGCCTGCGGGTTTTTGGTTTCACTTTAAACTGTCCCTACATTTTAATTTAAGGTTTACGACGTTGTAAGAGTTATAGAGGTTTAAAGAAATGGTGCTTCTATTTAGAGGCCCACAATGAATGATAGAAGCTCTGAGTTTCAGTTACAACCAGTTAATCCAAGAAGCAAGACGGAGTTCACAGAGGCTGCCAGTAGAGGCAGCGCAACGCAGGCATTCAGAAAGCAACCCGAACTGATGATGTCACCAGTGATCACGTGACTTATAAAGGGACATTGTCCCAATGTAACACACACCGACTGTAATACATAACACAGGGAGAGCGCAGTAAAATAATCCTGATCATAATTAAACACAAACTGTAAGCTGCACCGAACAAGAGAAACTAACTTCTGTATAGCATCGTACAGAATCAGATGGTTTCTGTTGGGAGAGGGAATGATCCTTTTTCAGATTTTGGAGGGAGGCCTTTACAGCTCTAATTATTTAAAATTCATCCCAATAATGTTTTTATTCATTCAAGGAACGTGGGCATCGCTGGTTATGCCAACATTTATTGCCCACGCCTATTCCACGAGAATCTGCGTTCTTGAAAAGATGTAGTTTTATCAGAGAATCTAGATTTATTACAGGTTCAGAAGGAGGCCAATCGGCCCATCATATCTGCATCTGCTCTCAAATGAGCATTATTACTTTGTGCCATTCTCCCACACTTTGTGACCATTGGACATTGTTTCTCTCTCGATGTCCTCGAATGAACATGCCTCTGTTTTATTAGAACAAAGGAAATGGCTTCTCAACAATGAAAATATCCGCTATGAGACCAAACAGTTACCTCAACTCCTGACATTTGTGCAGAATGGGTCCCAGCCGCTGGAGCCCTTCACACTGAATGTAGCATTCCTCTAGATCGAGGTGTTTTATTGTATCACAGAGTCCAATGACATGAGACAGGACCGCACAGTCAATCGGGGTCAGTCGCAATCTGCTAAATGAAAGTTTTTTCACAGATCCCACTGTGTTCCGAGCCAGTGCTTTATTCTGAGACTCAAACAGGTAGTGGAATGTGTTCAGGAGCTTCCTCTTCCCAGTTTCAGTCTGTGAGTCTCCAATCTGCCCTTCAACCTTCTCCTTCACCCAGTCAATCACTCGGCAGGTTGTTTGATGAAGAAATGGACCCAGAAACTCCACCAGGGGTCGAGCTGACTGTGGGGAGGACAGACCAGCAACAAAACGGAGAAATATCTCAAATCGCCCATCTTCCTCGCTGTGGGCTTCACGGAGGAGTTTCACGATCTCCCCGGGATCTGGAGTCAGGAATTGTGTGAGTGCAGCTGCAAACTCTTGGATGGTGAGGTGTGGGAATGTATAAACCACACTCTGGGCAGATTCATCTCTCTCCAAAAGCTCCATCAGGAACCCAGACAGGAACTGGGAAGGTTGTAGATTGTACTTGATCAAATCTTCATTTCTAAACACAATCTTCTTCTTGGAGATTCCTGTGAAGGCCATCTCACCAAGCTTCAGTAACACATCACGGGGGTTTTCAATCTCTCGGCCATGGTTTTTCAGAATGTTGTAAATATAGTAGGAATATAGTTGGGTGATGGTCTTGGGAACTTGCTGCCGTTTCCTGTCTCTTTGTGTAAAGAAGGGACCCAGTGACAGACCGAGGATCCAGCAGTAGGAAGGGTTGTAACACATGGTGTACAGGATCTCGTTCTCCTCCACGTGTTTGAAAACAGCTGCTGCCACCGTCTGATCTTCAAAAAACTTGTTGAAATATTCCTTCCGTTCATCACCAACAAATCCCAGGATTTCAGCCCAGATACTGATGTCAGCCTTTTCCAATAAATGTAATGCAGTGGGGCGGCTGGTCACTAACACTGAACATCCTGGGAGCAGCTTGTGCTGTATTAAACTGTACACAATGTCAGACACTTCACACCGGAATTCGGGATCTGTGCACATGTACTGAGGTTCTGTATTTCTCCGATTGTCAGCAAAATCAATACTGTCCTTGAATTCATCCAAACCATCGAATATAAACAGCAATCCCTCTGGGTTCTTCCAGAGCTCTCCCAGAATATTCCCAAAGTAAGGATACTGATCCAATATCAGATTCCTCAGGTTTATTCTACAGTTAATAGTGTTCAAATCCCGGAATTTAAAACAGAAAACAAATTGAAAGTGTGGGTATATTTTCCCAGTGGCCCAGTCATAAACAATCTTTTGTACCATTGTTGTTTTTCCAATTCCCGGCACTCCACTCATTGCTGCTGAACTCCCAGATTTGGATCTTGAATGGGATTGGTGGAATAATCTCCTAATTTTTTGCAGCAAACTGCCCGTCTGGGAAAAGCTGCTCTGGAACAATTGATCAGTTCGGATTTTTTCCAGTTCTCTCCGGAGATCTTTCTCTCTCCATTCTTCATGGTCTTGGCCTCTTGCCAGCAGTTCATGTTCGACAAGTGTCCGATCTCGAACAGTAGAAATAACCGTTAGCTCAGCGTATCGATCAACCAGCTGGAAAATCTTAACCTTCTCCTTTATGAGGATAGTGCTCACTCTCAGTGTTTCAGTTTGTACCCGGAGTGTCTCCTTGTGTTTCTGTTGGAGATCTTCAATGAGAACAGAGAGAACTGTTAGTTGCATTAAAATACCATCTTTGCTGAATTGTTAGACTTACTTTACAGTGTCAGTCAAGGTTTGTGCAGGAATTGAAATTAAGTTATTGGAAACCTCGCTTCACAAGCACCAATTTTCAATTAAAGTTTCAGATCGTGACTTAACTCTAATATTTCCATAACTTTCCATTTTATGAAGGTGATGTTTCCTCTCTGATGGTTAATGCTTTCCAACCTGCCCTTAATACAGACACCTCACTGGGAGTCTGCAAGGATCATGGTTACATGATAGACGATTTTTGAGTCCATTAGTCTGTGAACGAGTCGGTGTTCCCAATCTGCTGCAGAAATGGTAAATGGGATATTGGATATGAATGGGAGATGGAGAGATTGTAATTGTTCAGGAGTCTCACTGTGACTGCATCCCTCCTTCAACAGGTTCCCTTTCATACTGTGTGAGCATTGGAATACCAACAGTTTTCAAGATGGAAAGTTCTCCTATTCTATCAGGCTGTTGCCTGGTCACCCATGTTACTGGGGAGCCGGTTGGCTCAGTTGGTCAGATTGTGGGCCATATTGTGTCAGCAGCACGGGGTCCGATCCCCGTTGCCTCTGGGGCAAAGTCGGGACCTCACTCCTTGCCTTATCTGTGCCGGAGATCATTCAGCCGTGGTTCAAACCTGCCTTCAGACAGAGAACTCAAAGAATACCCACCCCTTTGATGTAGTGTATTTCAGTAATCAATAACTAGGTTTCAGCAGTTGTACATGTCGATACATTAACTGTGTTTTGATAACCATTCTGCCATGATGGCAACAAGAAAAAGAACAAGGAGCTACTTTACTCAGTGTAATATGAAACCAGGAAACATTCACAGTTCATTTGAACTGTTTAACAATAATTATAATTCATGGTTAATTATGTTTCTTGTTTCCTATCACCTCGTTTTGGGAAATGGAAAATGTATTTATCTTCGTTCTTACATTGGGTTTGAAGGAAACCCCTCAATTAAGGGATTATCCTTTCAGTAGAGTAATGTGCTCTCTTTAAAGACTATTAGGAAACTAACCAATAATTTTGTATTAAGCCTAAATATTCCCTTTTCCTCAGAGACATTCTTCAGATTAATGTTCAATTGTGTGAACACCTGTAGTATCATCATTTTTATCAAAGGTTGTCTGACCTCTCAATCTGTTCTGTGATATGGGAAAGATTATTGGGGGCGATTCTCCCATCCCAACGCTCTAAATCTTTAGCACGGCGGGCCGGGACAATCGCTTGTGGACCGATTTGTGGGATTCAAGCATGCATTCCCGACGCGCACGCATCTCCGAGTGCCGGATACCCAGCACGGTGGGGACCACGCTGAAAACCAGTGGGAACAACAGGTACGAGATTTTAATCTATTTTAACCTTATTTTAAAGTTATTAGCGGGCCTGGGACTGAAGCCTCCGGACCCGCAACATCTCCCACTCCCGTCAGTGCGATTTCACTCCGGCGCCGTTCAGATTCGCTCCCCAGTTTCAGGGAACTAACAGGAGGCCCCGCTGGAGTGAAGGGAGGGGTGCAATTGGGGCCCCTCAGGGGGTTGGGTGGCTTCAGGTTGTTCCCCCCTGGGTATGGGCACTGTGGCAGGGCCAGACTGTGCTCCCGGCACTGCCTAATGAACAAAGTGCCCATGCCCATGGGGCACCTTGGCACTAAGAACCAGGCATGGGGCAGTGCCAAGGGGGCAGGGCCTAGGTGGCCTCCGTGGGCGGGGTGTCTGCTTTCTTTGGTGGTGGGGGGCGTCTGCTGGGCGGGATTAGGGTGTCTGCCTCCCATTGGTGGGGGGGGGTGGGTAAGAGAGAGAGAGAGAGATCCGGAGAAGATCGCGGTGCTCCGGGACGGGAGAGGGTCGGGGCTGGCCTGGGAAGTTGGGGGGGGGGCCGTTAGGGGCGGTGGACCCAAGGGGCAGCACTACAGGGTCCCGTGGCTGGCCAGCAAACTGCAGGCTGACCGCTCGGGGCCACTGCGCATGCGCAGAGGTCAGGAACTGTCAGCCTCTGGTGTGAATAGACCCCACCCCCCAAACCTTTAATGAGATTCATGCTTGTGACCTCTGCATTGCGCAGACTGTGGGAGATTAGAGTTTGAACTCCCACTGAAAAAACAATCATTTATACCAGTTTCCCGCCAATTCAGCACATAGAACAATTTTGGGAGAATCGCCCCCAATGTTCCTCATTTCTTTACCATTTTCCCTACAGTCCAAAATGGAACAAATCAGAGCCCGGGAAATACAGGCCTCTCAGCCTGACCACTGTTATTGGGAAGATACTGGAAGGGATATTAAGAGCTATTCTTTATGAAACATTAGAAATTCACAATAAACTTCCACGTTTAGCCCTAACGTGGGGAAAATCAGAGCGAGGGAACTGTAAGTCGACCAGCCAGACGTCCGTAACCAAGTGGACATTGCAAGGGATAATATAAAGTTTTCCTTATGATCACTGGGAAAGGGAAGAGACCATTAGAAATTCACAGAAGAACTGAAAAAGGTCCAACTTGCTGGAGTTTGAGGAAGTGAGTAGAATCATAAATGATGGAAATACGGTGGACATTGTCACCCTAGACTTTTAGAAAGCCGTTGATAGGTTTCCTCACCAAAGAATGTTGTTATATCAGTGGAAATGTGAAACTCTGCTTCAGGAATCATCTTCAATATTGCAACTAAAACTTAGTTGACCAGATGTAGTTTGGCTTGAAGACATGTCACAAATGATCTGAACAGAAAATATTGGATAAGATCAGCATCCATGGAGACAGTAATTATCATTTTGATTCCATATGGCGCTCCCTCAGAACTCAGTCACATTGGACTCAAAATGTTAACTCTCGTTCTTTCTCCAGGTACTGCCAAAACTAAGTCTATCACACTTTTTTTTTGTTTTTACAGATTTCCACATCCATAGTTTTATTAAAAATGTTAGCCCGGGACTCTCTACTCCTCACAGTCTGATATTCAAGAGCTGTACAAGGTTGAATGTATGAACTCGGGGCTTGCAGCATTAACGTGATGTCTACAGTAAGTTTGCAGATGCCGACAATACAATGGTTTACATGGTAGAAGGCAGTGAGATAAAGAAAAATTTAGATCTGTGATAGCAGTGGGCACACATTGTTCATAAGTTAATAACATATAGGAGCAGAAATTGGCCATTCAGCCCATCTAGTCTGCTTCGCCATTCGATCATGGCTGAAATGCTCCTTATCTCAATTTTCCAGCCTTCTCCCCATTACCAATTAAAAATATGTCTCACTCTTCCTTAAATTTACTCACTGCCCCAGCACTTCAGGGTCGCCAATTCCACAGATTCACAAAACAACGTATTAAGACAGATGTATCTCATACATAGTGGTCGAGCTAATATTGAACAGACGGATTCTTTGTGTGAAAGATATTGAGACACAGAGACAGAAAAAGATCTCAGTGCCAGCATACACATATCACTGGAGGTCTGTGATCAATGTTGAGAATCTGTAGCTAAAGGTAACACGACATTGGGTTACATTCACAGAACCAATCAATATTAGATAAAGAAGCAGTAGCGATAGGAGAGTGAGAGCAGAGGACACCGGGGCAGACATTCAATTGCCCTTAGGGGAGAGAGTGTGAGAAGAGAACACTGGGATACTGAGACAGACAACAGAACCTAGAGGAGAGCGGTAGAGGACGACACTGGCACAGACATTCAACAGCACCGAGAGAACAGTGAGAGGGGAGAACACTGGAATACTGGGACAGTCAGCAGAACCTAAAGAAGAGGGAGAGAGTGGGACACTGGGACAGACAGTCAGCAGCACCTCGAGGAGAGTGCGAGAGGAAGACACTGGGTCACTGGGATAGACAGTCTGCAGCATCAAGAGAAGATTAAATATAGAGCAAAGGGTGCAGTGAGAAATTTGAACACTAGCTTGGAGTTTGGAGATGCTATGTTGACATCAGGATTCAAAAATGGTGCGGGGCCAGGGGAAGCAGCCGATTGGGTAAGTATGATCGGGTAAGTTTTTATTGGTTTTATCACTTATGGTTTTTAAAGTCTTTATTTTGTGGTTTCTCGTTTGTCCCTGCCATTATGCAGGAACAAGGAACCGGGAAGAAGCGATGTAGAGTAATTGATATTATTTAATTTTTGATATCTTTCAAAAGGTAAAGGGCTAGGTCATGGCAGGAGATCTCAAAGCTGTGGTGCGCTCCTCGTGTTCCATGTAGGAAGCACACGTGTGCAGCAAGTGTCTCCAGCTGCTGGAAGCCCATGTTTTAGAGCTGGAGGTCGGCTGGGACACTATGGAGCATCCACAAGTATTGAGGATTGCACTTATGGACAGGTGGTGACACCGCAAGGTAAGTCTCAACAGACAGGAAGGGGATGGGTGACGACCAGGCAGATCAGGAGGACTAGGCAGACAGTGCAGGAATCTCCTGTAGCCATTCCCCTGCAAATCAGGTATACCGCTTTGGAAATGACCTCTTAGGGGAAAGCAGCAACAGACAAATCTGTTGCACCAGGGTTGGCCCTGCTGCATAGAGGAGGAGAAAAAAGTATGGGAATGCAATCGTTATCGGGGATTCAATTGTAAGAGAAATAGACAGGCCCTTCTGTGGTCACAGACAAAATTCCTGGATGATACGTTGCCTCCCACGTTCTAGAGTCAAACATTTTTCATGGACAGTTAAAAAAAGACAGTAAGGGGAATAAGAAAAGTGATAGGCAGATAAATCAAGGGCCAAAATCAAACAGTGCCACAATGAACACACAGTGGGAACGGGACAATTGACAAAAAGACTTTGTGCTTTAACGCACAGAAAATTTGAAATAAAGTGGATGAATTAATCGTGCAAATAGATGCAAACAGGTGTGATGTCGTCGGGAATGACTGCAGATTGACAAGCGATGGGACACCCAGTGGTGTTCACTATCTAGGAAGGAGAGTCAAAAAGGAAAAGATGATAGAGCTGGTTTGCTGGTTAAAGAGGAAATTGGGTAAATAATGAGGTAGAATATTAGCTCTGATGATGTGTAATCCGCATGGGTCGTGCTGAAAAGGCTCAGAGGTTACAAAAGTTTAACTTGGAAAAGTGTGAGGTCATGCACTTTGGTCACAAAAATAGGAAGGCGACTTAGTATTTAAATGGGGAGAGACTTCGGGGTGTTCCGGTGCTGAGGGATCGGAGTCACAGAAAACTAGCATACAGGTACAGCAGATAATAAAGAAAGTGAATGAAATAGAATATGAAGGTAAGGAAGTTGTTGCAATTATACAAGGCATTGGTGAGGCCGCACCTGGAGTATTGTGCACAGTTTTGGTCCCCGTATTTGAGGAAAGATGTCGTGGCATTGGAGGCAGTTCAGAGGAGGTTCACGAGATTGATTCCAGTAATGAGGGGTTTGTTGTATGAAGAGAGATTTAAAATAGATTCAGCTATACTCTCTGGAATTTATAAGATTGAGGGGAGATCAAATTGGAGCTGTTCAAGATGATAAAAGGTATTGATAAAGTAGACATGGAGTGGATGCTTCCGCTGGTGGGGCATTCTCGGATGAGAGGTCATAGTCTTAGGATGAGGGGCAGCAAATTGAAAACAAAGTTGAGGAGAAACTCCTTCTCCCAAAGGGTTGTGAATCTGTGGAATTCGCTGCCCCAAAGTGCAGTGGATGCTGGGACAGTGAGTACATTTAAGGAGTTAGACAGATCTTTAATTGGTAAGGGAGTGAAGGATTATGGGAAGAAGGCATGAAAATGAGGATAAGGAGCATGATCGAACGTTAGAGCGTACTGGATGGGCGGAATGGCCTAACTCTGCTCCTATATCTTATGAACTTATGAAAACTTTAATGGGGATTGTAGATAGACCCACAAACTGTAGTGATGAGGCTGAGGATGGCATTTAAAAGGAAATTAGTGACGCATGTGCTAAAGGAACATCAGTAATTGTGGGTGATTTTAATCTGCATATAGACTGGCCAAGTGAAATCAGACACAATAACGACGAGTAGGAGTTCCTGGAGTGTATACGGAATAGTTTTCTGGAACATTCTATTGGTAGTGGGGAAAGTGCTATAGTTCATTAATAGCACTTGAAAACAGTGGCAGGATTGGACAGTCAGCATGGATATATGAAGTGGAAGTCTTGCTCGGGCAAATCTACTTGAATTTTTTCCAGGAAGCAACTAGCAGAGGTGACGAAGGTGAGTAAATGGTTGTGATTTATTTGGACTTTCAGAAGGCTTTTGACACGGTCCCAGGTAAGAGATGAGCCTGTAAAATTCAACACATTGATTTGGGAGCAGTGTATTGAGATGGACAGGAAATAAGCTGGCAGGGAGGAAACAGAGTAGCAATAACTGGGTCTTTTTCCAAATAGCAGACTGTGACTAGTGGGATACCGCACGGATCGGTGCTGGGACACCACTGAAAGGGTTAATGTCACACAAGCTGCTATGAAAAAAAAGTTCTTCTAAACGTTTTCACAGATAAGCACCAAAACCAGTTTAAGGGGACTGTGATTGGTTTTAATCTCTGAATGATGTGAGCTTAATTAATAACTGAGTGGATTGAGGTAACTCCTAAAATATGATTGGTATATGCTAATTACCTAGAATTGAATTTGAGGCTATAATTGTTTCTGTATTTAGGAATTCTGTATTCTGGCGAGTTACAGACTGTGACCCGTGACTTTCCAGAGTCTTCACTACATAGATGATTAAAACAGCTGTTTAAGAGAACTCTGTGACTTGGTCTAGTTCCTTGAAAGATAAAGTTGTGATCAATTAAAAGGCTGATACCAATTACTACAACATCACTTATTCATGATATATATTAATGATTTAGATGAGGGAACTAAATGTAATATCTCCAAATGTGCAGACTACACAAAACTGGGCAGGTGGGTGAGCTGTGTGAAGGATGCAGAGATGCTTCCATGTCATATGGAGAAGCTGATTAAGTGGGGAAATGCAAGGTAGATGTGGTATCATGTGGACAAATGTGAACTTAGCCACTTTGGTAGCAAAAACTGGAAGGCAGATTACTATCTGAATGGCTATAGATTAAGGGAGATGTGCAGCGAGACCTGGGCGTCATCGCACACCAGTCACTGAAGGTAAACATGCTGGTGCAGAAGGCAGTAAAAAGGCAAGTGGTGTGTTGGGCTTCATACCAAGAGGATTCGAGCACAGGAGCAGTGATGTCTTGTTGCAACTACAGGGACTTTGTGAGATTACACCTGGATATTACATGCAGTTTTGGACTCCTTATCTGAGGAAGGTTGTTCTTGCTATAAAGGGGGTGCAGAGAAGGTATACCAGGCTGATTCCTGGGAGTTCCCCACGCCCGCTGCCCCGGCCCCGCCCCCACCGACCGCCGCCCACCCCAGGGTACAGATAAGGTATACCAGGCTGATTCCTGGGATGGCAGGACTGATGTATGAAGAAAGATTGAGTCAATTAGGATTATATTCACTGGAGTTCAGAAGAATAAGGGGGGGATTTCATAGCAACCTAAATTCTAACAGGGCTAGACAGGATGGATGTAGGTAGTATGTACCCGATGGCGGGGAATTCCAGAAATGGGATCGCAGTCTGAGGTCACAGGGTAGACTAGTTTGGACTGAAGTGCAGAGAAATGCAAAGAGTCATGACCGTATGAAATTGGCTACTACAAAAAACAGTTGAAGCTAAAACATTGTATGTTTTCAAGAAGGACTTAGCTATACCTCCAGGAGTTAAAGGGATCAAACAATTTACAGGGATAAGGCTAATGAGTTGAATGTTCAACCACGATCATAATGAATGGTAAAGAACATAAGAACATAAGAAATAGGAGCAGGAGTAGGCCATCTAGCCCCTCGAGCCTGCCCCGCCATTCAATAAGATCATGGCTGATCTGACGTGGATCAGTTCCACTTACCCACCTGACCCCTATAACCCCTAATTCCCTTACCGATCAGGAATCCATCTATCCATGATTTAAACATATTCAACGAGGTAGCCTCCACCACTTCAGTGGGCAGAGAATTCCAGAGATTCACCACCCTCTGAGAGAAGAAGTTCCTCCTCAACTCTGTCCTAAACTGACCCCCCTTTATTTTGAGGCAGTGCCCTCTAGTTCTAGTTTCCTTTCTAAGTGGAAAGAATCTCTCCATTTCTACCCTATCCAGCCCCTTCATTATCTTATAGGTCTCTGTAAGACCCCCCCTCAGCCTTCTAATTTCTAACGAATACAAACCCAATCTGCTCAGTCTCTCCTCATAATCAACACCCCTCATCTCTGGTATCAACCTGGTGAACCTTCTCTGCACTCCCTCCAACGCCAATATATCCTTCCGCAAATAAGGGGACCAATACTGCACACAGTATTCCAGCTGCGGCCTCACCAATGCCCTGTACAGATGCAGCAAGACATCTCTGCTTTTATATTCTATCCCCCTTGCGATATAGGCCAACATCCCATTTGCCTTCTTGATCACCTGTTGTACCTGCAGACTGGGTTTTTGCGTATCATGCACAAGGACCCCCAGGTCCCTCTGCACAGCAGCATGTTGTAATTTCTTTCCATTTAGATAATAATCCGATTTGCTATTATTTCTTCCAAAGTGAATAACCTCGCATTTGTTAACGTTATACTCCATCTGCCAGATTCTCGCCCACTCACTCAGCCTGTCCAAATCTCTCTGCAGACCTTCTACACCCTCCACATGATTCAATTTTCCACTTATCTTTGTGTCGTCTGCAAACTTTGTTACCCTACACTCAGTCCCCTCCTCCAGATCGTCTATATAAGCAGGTTCGAAGGGCCGAATGATCTACTCCTGCTTCTACTTTCTATATTTCTACGACATGATTTTGCGTGCACGCTTTCCTGCTCACATCACAACTGGATAGTGTGCACAGCTGTGGTTACCCCCCAACATAGAGTCAAAAACTCACAGAAGCAAGCTACAAAAACGATTAACAGCTTTGAGAAGCTCAGCTTCATGGAAAACATCAAGGACCATGGTTTATTTATTTTGAAGTACAGATACAAACTCTAATTGAAAGAGGTCGAGTCAATATCTGAGTGAGTGTAGAATTACTATTGATAGATGATTCCAGTCATCAAATTGTGTGGGATCAGATAGCACATGTTTGAATTATGTAAATGCAGGACTAGAGTAGATGTTCAGCGTTTCGTTACCTCCAGAGAACTATGAGCCTCTGTAAGATGTTTCGAGTAGCTGTGGCGACTCTAAAGAGGGAGCCAGTCGAATCCTCTCTGGCACAGAGACTGCATCATGTGGAAGAGAAGTGCATATGAGGAACAATGGTTCAACATGATCTACACGATTGGATACAGTCAGCTGAGGGATTCGAGGGGAAGATTAAACACAGCATTTTTCCATTTAAACTCTAGGCGTTTCTATTTTTGCTGCTACAAGAAGATTGCATGGTCATTGTTAGTGGCAGGATTTGGACTGGGAGGCACCAGTGGAAGATGTCTTTCGCCATGATGCCTGAACCCTTGTTATCTTTGTTTGATGGACCTTCTGGGATTTTCTTGCTCAGTATTTTGGTTTGTGTTTGTTTAGAATGATTTCCATGGAACCATAGAATCCCATCAGTGCAGAACTCGGCCGATCAAGTCTGCACCGACTCTCCAATACAGCATCTTACCAAGGCCTACGTATCCCTCCCTCTCTATCCCCGGAACGCGACACATTAACTACGGCCAATCCACCGAACCTGCGCATCTGTGGACTGAGAGAGAAAACCGGAGCACCCAGAGGTGTTCCACACAGACACGGGGAGAACGTGTAAACTCCACACAGACAGTCGCCCGAGGCCGGAATTGAACCCAGGTCCCTGGCACTCTGAGGCAGCAGTGCTAACCACTTTGCCACCGTGCTGCCCCAGTGTAGACAAACCTTAACTTCTGGAGCAAGGCTCTACTCTTCACTGCCATCCAGACCATTCATGCACACACATAGGTTTGTATGAGATTCATATTGTAGCAGGATTCTGTGAAGTGTAAAAGACATCAGAAATACTAGAAATGAGCAGCTGATTAAGTGAAAAGATGCAATGGCAACGTATTAACAGAATGCAAGAAAAATTCTATGAATTGTAATTTGAATCTCTGCATAGTTGAGGATCAATGACAAACCCCAATCATGTTCAGCCCTGTTACCCCAGCCTTTATCTTTCTGATTCTCAGGTTTTTGACAACCTCTTAAACAAAGGCTGTAATTAATCATTCTGATTCTCAGAAGTGAAATGGTTTACAATCTCAATTTCCTCTCTTACCTTTCAGGTGACTGGGCAATTCAGATAAACCTTGTGCAATGTTCATCTCATCGAATGCATCAGAACCTGTTTAAATAAATTCATGAAATCAAATCAGTAACACCGGCAGTGTTTAAATGGGAAATTAAAATCGCTGTGTGATTTTACCGTACCAAGCTCCTGTATTTCTTTCAGTATTTTATCCAGCTTTGGGACTCCGTGACGCATTCTCACAAAGGATTCCCACATCACCCTTCGAGCCCGAGATCCTTTTTCCATCACCAGATTGAGGAGAAGTTTGGAACTGTCCGCCCGGTTTCCCTTATCCACGAGCTCAGTGACTTTCTATGAAGAATAGTGATGAAGAATAATGAGACGCAGAATGAAAGATAAACACTGAGACTGAGATGGAAAGGATCTGCTCAGTGATGGGATTTCCCAGTTGTTTTCAGCTCAGAAATCAGTCACTGGGCCGGGTCCTGATCCATAATAAACACGGACTGAAAATTCACTTCACATCTCATTCCAGTCATTAACGATTAAGAAATGAGAATCAACTAAACTCGAATCAAAAATATATTTCCAGGAGAGTGAGGGATCACTGAGAATCTGCAGTATTTTAATGTAATTAGTTGTCTGTCCTTCAGAGTCCAACATGACATCTGGTTGGTTACTGATTGGCAATATGATCCATTTCTTTCTCTCAATTCCTGCTGCATCACTTTGTGATTTACTCCGAAATCCTGAGGTGATGAGGTAGTTTGTTTCTCTGAGGAGGTCATAAGTCTTTGGAACTATCTTCCTGAAAAGGCCATGGACTAATTCTAAGACGGAGGTAGATGGACACTTGGTAAACAAGGGGGTGATAGTTTATAAGGGATCGGCAAGATGCAGATTTGAACTCACTATGAAATCGGCCACAATGATGTTAAACAGAGGAGTGGAACAGCCCACTCCTGCTCTCTGTATGTAAATAAAACAGTGGCAAGTCAGAACTCAGGTAGCGAGGATAGGATGCTTCTGATTATTACGTTATTTAAATAGAAGAATGGAAATCCTAAAATGAAAATTAGCTGATGAATTAACTTTTGACTAACCCAAACATCGACTCTTGATTTATGTCAGGAGAATGAAGCAATAATAATGGTGAAAAATCTAATCATTTAATCATTTCTACTCATTAACTCAAGTGTCAGATACAGAATGTTATTTGTCAAATTATTTCTGGCATAAAAGCTCAGTAAGGAGGATTGATGAGTTAGATAGTTGAGAGATAAACATGTTGAAGAAGTGGCTGTGCAGAGTCAGAGCAATGGAGAATTTCAGACTGGAGTTTACAAAGGAAAGTTTCAAATTCATTAACTCATTTAAAATAGAATATTGCTGCTGCCTCACAGCGCCAGGGAGCCAGGTTCGATTCTGGCCTGGGTCACTGTCTGTGTGGAGTTTTCACTTCCTCCCTGTGTCTGCGTGGGTTTCCTCCGGGTGCTCCGGTTTCTTCCCACAGTCCAACGATGTGCGGGTTAGGTTGATTGGCCATGCTAAAATTGACCCGAGTGTCAGGGGGAATAGCAAAGTAAACATATAGGGTTACGGGAATAAGGCCTGGGTGGGATTGTGGTCGGTACAGACTCGATAGGCCGAATGGCCTCCTTCTGTATTGCAGGGATTCTATAAATCATTCTATGAATATAGACCGGTTGGAGACTTGGGTGGAGAAATGGCAGATGGAGTTTATTCCGGACAAATGTGAGGTAATGCATTTTGGAAGATACAGCATGTCGGAATTATTTAGTAAATGGTAGAATCCTTAGGAGTATTGAGAGGGAGAGAGATCTGGGCGAACATGTCCACCGATCACTTATAGTGGCAACGTAGTCAAGAAGGCATACGGCATGCTTGTCTTCATCAGTCAGGGCACTGAGTTTAGAAATTGACAGGTCATGCTGCAGCTGTACAGAACCTCAGTTCGGCCTCATTTAGAAAATTGTGTACAATTCTGATCACCACACTACCAGAAGGATGTGGATGTTTTGGAGAGGGTAGAGAAGAGGTTTACCAGGATGTTGCCTGGTCTGGAGGGTATTAGCTCTGAACCCGGTTTGCACTCATTGGAACGACAGAGGTTGAGAAGCGACCTGATCGAAGTTTACAAGATTATGAGTGGCATGGACGAGTGCATAGTCAGATGCTCTTTCCTCAGGTCGAAAAGTCAAGTACTAGGGGACATAGTTTTAAGGTGTGTGGGGAAATGTTCAGAGGAGATGTGCGAGGGAAGTTTTTTTTAAAACGCAGAGGGTGGTGAATGTCTGGTATGTGCTGCCCAGGGGGTGGGGCAGTGATGGAAGCAGGTACGAAAGCAGCATTTAAAGGGCATCTGGATGAAAACATGAATAGGATGGGAATGGAAGGATACGGACTCTAAGTGCATATGGTTTTAGTTTAGGCAGGCATCATGATCTGCGCAGGCTTGGAGGGCCGAAGGGTCTATTCCTGTGCTGTACTGTTCTTTGTTCTATCCTGGGTCCCTCCCTCTTACCCGATGCTCTTGTCCAGTGAAAATCCTCTCATATGTTAACGTTAAGCTGACTCCATCCACTCCTCCTTCCATTGCCTGTTCTAGTCTGTCCCGGTAGAATTTTGTCAATTTGAACAGTTGGTAATCATCACACTTTGTCAGGAACTGAGGAATTGTGGAGTTTGGATCTGTAAACACAAATGGAGAAAAATAAACACATTTCTGTCAATGAATTCCCATTAATGTTGTTACACTTCCCTTTACAGAGAGCAACTAAAGCCTCCTGTGAGCCACATTATCAAACACCTTCTGGGAACACAGAAACATTCAGTGAAAGCATATTTGACCTGACAACAATCATCTTTGCCCCAAATCCATACCCACCCTTGGTTAACAAGAGTCCATCAATTTCAAATATAAAATCAACATTTTTTAAATTGCTCACTGGGTGTGAGGGTTCCAGGCAAGGCCGGAATTTGTTGTCTATCCTTAATTGTTTTTGGAAAGCTGGTGAGACACCGTCTTGAACTGCTGCAATTTACATGCTGTCTATATACACAGTACTGCTGGGAAGGGAATATCAAGACTTCTATACAGGAAAAGTGAAGCAGCAGCAATATTGTTCCAAGTAAGAATGGTGTGTGGATTAAAGGGCAACTTCCAGATGATGGTATCCCCATGTATCTGCTGCCCTTGTCCTTCTAGGGTGGCAGAGGTCTCGGGTTTGGAAAGTGTTGTTGAAGGAGCCTTGGTGAGGTGATGAAATGCACCCTGTAAATGATGCATATTGCTATCACTTGCATCGGTGGCAAAGAGAATGAGGTGATGGATGGGTGGTGTCAATCAATTGAGCTACTTTGTCCTGGGTGATGTAGAGCTTCGAGTGTTCATGGAGCCACAGTAAACAAATTGCAAATTTTCCAGTTGTGCCTTGTACATTGTAGACTTTGGTGAGACAGGAGATGACTTACTCTCCAAAGAATGCTCCACATCTGACTGCTCCTGTATTTATGTGGCTAATCCAGTTCAGTTTCAAGTCAAAGTCACGGTGACCAACCCTGAGGTAAGGAAATACCTCTGGCATTGGAATGGGCAGGGGAGCGGCTACCAAACCTGTAATTGCTGGGGCAGGTTGCTTCTTGATGGGTCAGAGCCAGAAAGGCTGTGCCTGTGCGAATACACACAGCGCATGTGCAGAATTGGAAACACAAAATTACAGGACAAAGAGCATCCTGGCAGGAGACAACCCAGAGATACAGGGCTCAAAAATAGGACAGTGCAGAAAATCTGGATGTTTGATTACCCTGGTCAAAAACAATCTCCAGATCTAGATGAGTATACGGCTTGTAGGAAGGGACTAAAGAAGGAAATTAGGAGAGCCAGAAGGGGTCACGAGAAGGCTTTGGCAGGTAGGATTAAGGAAAACCCTAAGGCGTTCTATAAATATGTGAAGAGTAAAAGGATGAGACGTGAGGGAATAGGGCCGATAAAAGGTGAAGGCGGGAAAGTCTGTACGGAACCAGTAGAAATGGCAGAGGTGCTGAATGAGTATTTTGCCTCGGTTTTCACGGAGGAGAAGGACCTGGGTGGATGTACTGCGGGCTTGCGGTGGACTGAAATGATTGAGCATGTGGACTTTAACAAAGAGGTTTTGCTGGAATCTTTGAATGGCATCAAGATAGATAAGTTGCCGGATCCGGATGGGATGTACCCCAGGTTACTGTGGGAGGCGAGGGAAGAGATTGCAGAGCCTCTGGTAATGATCTTTGCATTGTCGATGGAGACGGGAGAGGTGCCGGAGGATTTGAGTATTGCGGATGTGGTTCCTATTTTCAAGAAGGGGACGAGGGATAGCCCAGGAAATTACCGACCGGTGAGTCTAACCTCAGTGGTTGGTAAGCTGATGGAGAAGATCCTGAGGGACAAGACTTATGAGCATTTAGAGAGGTTTAGTATGCTCAAGAATACTCAGCATGGCTTTGTCAAAGGCAGATCATTCCTTCCGAGCCTGGTGGAGTTCTTCAAAAATGTGACTAAACACATTGACGAAGGGAAAGTGGTAGATGTGGTTTATATGAATTTTAGCAAGGCGTTCGATAAGGTCCCCCATGCAAGCCTTCTAGAAAAAGTGAGAGGGTATGGGATCCAAGGGGCTGCTGCCCTGTGGATCCAAAACTGGCTTGCCCAAAGGAAGAAGTCTCACAACACCAGGTTAAAGTCCAACAGGTATGTTTGGTAGCAAATACCATAAGCTTTCGGAGCGCTGCTCCTTTGTCAGACGGAGTGGAAATGTGCTCTGAAACAGTGCACAGAGTGCACTCACACCCCCTACACACCCCCACACACCCCCCTCAGTTTCTCACTCCCCCACACCCCTCCACTCAGTGCCTCACTCCCACCTTCCCCACCCCACCAATCAATGCCTCACTCCCACTCACTGGTCAGTCTATTCGCAGCGAATGTTGGGGAGATCCAGTCTCACTGCAGTTTGCCCCACCCAGAGATGCCTTTGCTTCTTTCTCACACGAGCCTTCAGCACGCTGTTCACTGTGCCACCAATCGTGGTTTGTTTCTCCCAATCACAGTCAATAGTGGACAAATCAGCAGCAATGGGAGAGAGAAATTACCTCTGATTGGAGAATCAGCTCCAAGCAGAATCCCGAATTGAAACTCAGCTTCTTAACAACAATTTGGAAACTTTCTCCGGGACCACGTAGAGGAGCTTTGCGAGTCACACGCAGCCCCCTCGGGCCGAACCTTGGATAAACCTGCTCTAGATGGTCACTCTCTCCCACTTTCCACTCAGTCCCTGTTTGAGCTGCAGACAGGATAGAAATTATATTTGTATTTTTGTGATCCTACCTGTGTCCATTCTCATTTTTGATGAAGCTGTTGGATATTCTCCCCTGTTTGAACCTTCAGCCATGATATTGACAGGCCTTGCCTGATTCTGAGACTCTGTAATGAGGATAACATCAATGTCAGGATCAGGTGTAAATATTAAAATCAGAAGCAGGGCGTTGAGATCGTTACTAATACGCAAGATATATTTCAGAATATTACAGTCTCATATATGTTACTGTGATATTAGTAACAGTTGTTTCACAAAGTACCAGTTGCCATCATCACGTCCGTTGAAAAATCCTTTTCCCTTTCAATCATCTCCCCAATTTCCAGTTTCCACTTTTCTCTCCAAAGTCATTGAAAATGTTGTTACCTCCCAAATCCATGACATTTTAGCAGGAGCACCTTGCAGCCAAGTTTGAACCTGCCGCTGCTGTTGAAATCACAAATACTATCCTATCCGACTCTGACAAAAGTCAATGCAGTATCTTCATTCACCCGTCTGCAGCCTTTAGCATCCTTGACCATGTTATCCTTCTCCAACTCCTCCCTCTTGTCGTGCAGCTGAGTGGAAATGCATCAAAGGCCCCTGGTTCAATTCTTATCTATTACTTTACATCCAGAGAATCAGTGACATTGCTTTCTCTTGCCACTCCCACATCATTATCTCTATCATTGGCCCTCTTCTATTCCTCATCAACATGCTGCCCCTCGGTAACCTGGCAGCAGGTTCAACATGCAAGCTGCTGATATCCAGCTCTACATTCTCACTGCTCTGAAACTCTGCTTCCTGAATCCTGACTAACTCACACCACGTCTCAGTTCATTCACCTGTGTTCACCAACTCTCACTGTCTCACAGCCTGACAACAGCTCAATTTTAAAATGCTCAAACTAGCTTTTCAATCTCTCCATGGCCCCTCTCTTCCTATTCATGCAGCCTACAGCAGCCCCAGAAGCCAGCGACATCTCTACCGTGCCCAATCTGACAAGTTGGGTATCTTGAGGATAATTTGTCCAAAATCCAGGCCAATTCCTGAACTCCAGAATTCCCTCCCGAAGCCTCTCGGCTGCTTTACTTTTCCCCCTTCTCAGATTCACCTTAAAAAGATTAACAATCTGACAAAAATTAGACACCTGCCCAGCGACCCCTTCGAATGTTTTATGTATTTGTTTTCCCAATGAATTTTTCTCTTGTCGAGTGTTTTGGGATTTTTGCCACGTTAAAGGTGCTATACAAATGCACGTGGCTCCATATTCTCCACTCGTGTGGATGTGCCAGTGTCTGTGTCCCTGTACCTGTATCCCTAATCAAACTCAGCTATTGTCCTCTCCTTTCTCCAATATGGAAATGGAAAAGTGATTCAGACATTTAATTTCTTCAAATTAGAACTGGAAGTTATTCAACAGCAATAATTTACAACCAAGGTTTAAAACCAGCAATGTAAAATGCAGTTACCCGTTTCACTCTTAATCTCATACAACAACTCAGATTTCCAGTGTGTCTGATTTTGTGAAAAAATATCCCAAAGCACAGATCTGTAATACACATCTGGTCATCTGAACAGATCCGGGTTTATTCCTCATCAACCCCAATGACCCGGCCTCGCCCACACCGAGCCAGCATCAGTTATTGGGTGAAGCCACATTGACTTTCAAGAGTGCATGGAAATGGCTGCAATGCAAAAGATTTCCAGAAGACCAATGGTGGTGCGGAGGACGGGGCACTGCATCAAGTAAAGAAAGAGGCAGCAAGAAGAAAGGTGAAAGCAATAGAATGTGTCAGGTGTCGTGGGACACACCATGTGGATCATTGCAAATGCTTTCGCCACTGCAACAAAAATGGGGGTTTAGCCACGAACTGCAAAGATGCTGAGAGCAAGTCGAAGGTGGAGTAAGGAAATTCAAATTTGAAAATGCATGAGTCAGCTACACATCACCTGGAAAAATCTGAACAGACACAGAAGCAAAGGATTCCATATAATTCCATAGGATTTCGGGTAGCAATGGAGAAGGACAAGAGTGGCCCTTGGTTCAGGACGAGAGCCAAATACATACAAATTAGACAGGATCAGGGGAATTTGGTTTGGGAGCGGCAATCTGACGGCAAGTCCAGATCTGGTATGTGGGCAGCTTTTAAAGGCCAGTTAACCGAATTGCAGAACATGCATGACCCATAAAAATGAAGGTTAGAAATAGCAGAATTCGGGAACAATGGACGACAAGGAAAATAGGAAGGAACTTAAACGCCAAATTAGGAGGGCTAAAAGAGACCATGAAACGTTATTAGCAAACAGGGAGATGGAGAATCCCAAGGCTTTTATGCATGTATTCGGAGCAAGAGGGTAGTTCAAGAAAGAATAGGCCCACTCAAGGACAATGGAGGAAAGTTATACATGGAACCACAGGACGGCGGCGAAATCCTTAATGAGTACGATGTATCGGTATTCATCAAGGAGATGGACATGGAGGATGTTGAGGCCAAAGATAGGTATGTGAACACTCTAGATAATGTCAATATATCGAAGGAGGTAGTGATAGATTTCCTAAATTAAATTAAATTAAGATGGACAAGTCCCCGGGGCCAGATGGGATCGAGCTCAGTTTACTGTGGGAGGAAAGAGATAGGGGAGTAAAAAGGTATCTTCACACGCTTTTTAACCACAGGTGAGGTTCCAGAGGACTGGAGAATAGCTATTGTTGATCCCTTGTTTCAGGAAGAAAGCAGGGATAATCCAGGAAATCAAAGGCTGGTGAGCCTAACGACTGTGGTGGAGAAGCGTTTGGTGAGGATATTTGCACATTTCGAAGAAATGGACTAGCTTGTGTCAGGCAGCATGGTTTTGTAGGGGGAAGTCATGTCTCACCAACCCGACTGAGTTTTTTCAAGAGGTGACAAAGATAATTGATGAGGGAAGGGCTGTGGATGTAGTTTATATGGACTGTAGTAAGGCGTTTGACAAGATCCCACATGACAGACTGGAAATCACAAGGAATCTGGGTGGGCTGGCTGGATGGAAACAGAACTGGCTTGGTGACAGAAGAGAGACGGCAGGATGTTACGGCTGCGCTCGTCCCAAAACCGTAAAATCCAACCCAAAGTCAACGGACCTTTCCATGGTCCACCCCTCGGCTTTCCGATCCCCATGGTGGGCGGAACGGGAAAATTCACCCCAGAGAACAGCAGGGAAAGGGTATTTTTTTCAGAATGGTGACCTGTAGCTCGTAGTGTTCTGCAGGGATCAGTGCTGGGACCTATTTTGTTTGGAGGAAAACGTGGGTGGTCTGATTAGTAAGTTTGCGGGTGACACGAAGATTGGTGGAGATGCTAATAGCGTTGAGTTTACAACAGGATATAGATAGATTGGAAATGTGGGCACAGAAATGGCAAATGAAATTTAATCTGGATAAATGCGAGGTAGTGCATTTTGGAGGATCAAATTTATGTGTGAATTGTACTGTAAATGGCAGAGCCCTTTGGAACATTAAGATACAGAGGGATCTGGGCGTGCAGGTCCACATTTCCCTATAAGTGGCAGTTCGCCAAGGTGCTTAAGAAGGCCTATGGCCAGGACATTGAGTACAAGCGTTGGCAAATCATGTTGCAGCAATATAAAACCTTGGTTAGGCTGCATTTGGAGTATTGCATGCAGTTCTAGTCTCCACTACCAGAAGAATGTGGAAGCTTTGGAGAGCTCAAATACGGTTCACCAGGATGTTGCCTGGTCTCAAGGGTGTTGGCTATCATATAATCATAGAATCATAGAAACCCTACAGTGCAGAAGAAGGCCATTTGGCCCATCGAGTCTGCACCGACCACAATCCCACCCAGGCCCTACCCCCACACATTTTACCCACTAATCCCTCTAACCTACACATCTCAGGACTCTAAGGGGCAATTTTTTAACCTGGCCAATCAACCTAACCCGCACATCTTTGGACTTTGGCTATGGTGAGAGGTTGAAGAAACGAGGATTGTGTTCACTGGACACCCGGGGGCAGAGTGGAAACTTGATAGAGGTTTAGAAAGTTATGAGATGTGTAGACCCGGTGCTTACTTATAGGCATGTTTTCACAGGGTGCAAGTGTCAATAAAAGGATTCAAGGTGAGAGGGGGTAAATTTAAGGGAGATGTGCAGGGGAATTTTTCATCCAGAGAGTGGTTGGTGCCTGGAACATGCTGCCAGAGGAGGTGGTTGACGCAGGCACATTAGCAACATATAAGAGGCATCTGGATAGGTACTTGAACAAAGAGGGAATAGAGGGAAACAGACCGAGTAAGGGCAGAAGGGCTTTTAGTTCAGTTAGCGCATCATAATCGGCACAGGTTTGGAGGGCCGTATGGCCTGTTCTTGTGTTGTACTTTTCTTTGTTCTAGGAGCACACTTACAACATGTTTAATGTGAGTGAGGGGTGTGAAACCTATCTGAGCAATACTGGAGGTTAGTGGAAAACAAACCAAGCTGGTGTTGGACACGGGAGTCTCTGCATCTGTAATCCGTGAAAAGACCAACAAGACAACTTGAGACTCTAACCAGGCGCCAGCCCTTACTCAGACAGGGATCAAACTTCAGATGTACACCGGAGAGACCATACCATTGCTTCAGGTGTTAGAAATGGACATTGCACATAACAGAAAAGAAGCAAGGACACATGTCACAAGAACATAAGAACATAAGAAATAGGAGCAGGAGTAGGCCAGCTAGCCCGTCGAGCCTGCCACGCCATTCAATAAGATCATGGCTGATCTGAGAGTGGTTTAGTTCCACTTACCCGCCCGCTCCCCATAACTCTTAATTCCCATATTGATCAGAAATCTATCTACCTGTGACTTAAACATATTTAACGAGGTAGCCTCCACTGCTTCAATGGGCAGAGAATTCCAGAGACTCACTACCCTCTGAGAGAAGAAGTTCCTCCTCAACTCTGTCCTAAACTGACTCCCCCTTATTTTGAGGTTGCGTCCTCTAGTTTTTGTGGTAAAAGGGAAGGAGCCTTATCTATAGGGCATGGCTGGCTCAGTGAAGTTCTGTTGAACTGGGATGAAATAAAGCACACAAAGGTGACAGAGGATGCCATTCAGAAATATTCTGATGAACTGGGCACATTGCGTGGCACTATAGTGAAGTTGTTTGTTGATCCACAGGCTATCATCCTTGCTTTTTCAAGTACAGGACTGTGCCCTACACCATAAAAGGTAAAGTGAGGGAAGAGTTTGATTCCAAGCCTTTGCAGCCACTCGATGAGTCCATTCGGTTGGGGAGCATTAAATATCCCTGTTCATAAAAATGATGATACTGTGCGTACACGTGATTACCTGGAGGCCTGGAGTTCGTTTTCAAACCGTGCTGGGAACAATGGATAATCTGTGACAAGGTTTTCCTCCTGTCGCAGTTCATTTTCATGACATCTAATTACAGGGAAAACTGAGGAGGAGCACCTCAGCACCCTGAATCAAGTGTTAGAGGTCTTCAGAGGCAGCATTGCATCAGAGGCACAGCGTGGGAATTTTCTAGACACAAAGTGTGGAATATCTAGACCAAAAAATCATAGTGCAGCGTTCATCATTTGTGGAGGAAAAAGCTCCAGATTCCAATCATGTGTCCGTGTTCAGGTAATTTTTGGGTTTAGTTTACTGTTTTCCAAGGAAAATAACCACAATCTATTTAATCTCTCCTCATAGCAAGTTTTCTAGCCCTGGCAACATTCCTGTAAACCTCCTCTACATTCATTCCTGAGCAATTACGTTCTTACTGTAATATGGTGACAAGAACTGCACACTATTTTTCAGTTGTGGCCTCATCAGTACTTTGTCCAATTCCAGCATTACATCCTTACTTTTGTATTCTATACCTCTGGCAATGAAGGAGAACATTTTCTATGCCTTCCTTACAACCTTGTCTACTTGAACTGCTGCATTTAGGCTCCAGTGTACTTGTACACCATGATCATTCACCTCATCTACTCCTCTTAATATATTCCCATTTATTTGTGTATTCTCTAAAACTGATTTACCTCCCTAATTGCATTTTAAAATGCGTCTGCCACTTCACCGCCTACTCCACCAACCCATCTATATCATTTCGAAATTATAGCTATCCTCTACACTATTCACTATTCGGCCAATCTTTTTGCCATCTGCAAATTTCCAAATCGATCCGCCACGTTCATTTCCACATCGTTAATCTGTAACACAAACTGTAAGGGGTCGCAAAAGCGAGCACTGTGGAACGTTTTATCCAGTTTGCCACATTACACTGTACCCCATGGGTTTTAACACTTTTCACTGATCTGCCGTATGGGACCTTGTCAAACGCCTGGCGAAGTTCGATTTACACAACATACACAGCACTACCTTCATCATCCCTTCTTGTCATGTCCTCAAAGAATTCAATGAAATTCGTGAGGCAAGATCCTCCTTTGACAAATGCACGTTGACCATCCCTGACAAGTCCGTGCCTTTCGACATGACAATTAATCCGCTCACTCAGGATTATTTCCAATAATTTGCCCATCACCAATTTAAGGCTAACTGGCCTATAATTGTTTGGCATTTCCCTCGACACCTTTTTAAAACAATTGAACAAAGTTCAAGTGTTTAAAAAAGGAATGGGGCGGCACGGTAGCACAGTGGTTAGCACTGCTGCTTCACAGCCCCAGCGACCTGGGTTCGATTCCGGGTTTGGGTCACTGTCTGTGTGGAACTTGGACATTCTCCTCGTGTCTGCGTGGGTTTCCTCCGGGTGCTCCGGTTTCCTCCCACAGTCCAAAGGTGTGCGGGGTTAGGTTGATTGGCCATGCTAAAATTGCCCCTTAGTGTCCTGAGATGCGTAGGATAGAGGGATTAGCGGGAAAAATATGGGGGTAGGGCCTGGGTGGGATTGTGGTCGGTGCAGACTCGATGGGCCAAATGCCTTTTTATGCACTGTAGGGTTCTATGATTCGATTATCCTAAGTTTGCGCTCCTGCAGCCCTCAGTTAGCTCCTCTATCTCTAGTGATGATTGGAAAATCATTATCAGAATAGTCAGTGAGATGTTGGCCCGGCTGAGGAAGATGGGCTGGAATTCTGTGGTATGTTGGGTGGTTGTAGGTGGGTGCACTGAGCTGCAAGCGAGGAGGTGTTGTATTCATCAGCTGGTGGGGGGAGGGGGGTAGGTATGTTGCCCTATTCTGGATAGAGGGGCTAATCCTGTGGCAGAGGGAAATCGTTCTGTCCCATGGATCTCCGATAGGCTAGTTGAGAGGTCACGTAGTGCGAATGGCGTTGGAGTGTAGCGTGGGACCCATGGGGAATTTTAGACCTTTGGGTGGTCAAGGAAGTTGCGAGGGGGACGGGTGGTCAGGGGGATGGTCAGTGGAAGGCTTGGATAGGAGGTCTTCAGTGTGGTGTTGTCAGATGGTGAAAAAAGTTGCTATGGGGTGTCATATTTTAAATGGCTTCGTTACTTGGTGGAGATCGGTCAGATTGTCAGCCGCGTCAGTCAGTAGGGCAGTCAAGACTTTGGAGGGTGCTCAGTGGGGAGGCGGGCTACAATGGGATGTTCAGATGGCCTGGATGATCAGTGGGTATAGTGGTCGGTGGTGAATGGTGCTCACTGGCATTTAGTCAGCGACGAGTTGGTTAGGGGGTAATAACTGTGTAGTCCTGAGGAAGGGAGGTGGGGTTTACTCGAGGGGCTCATAATAGCTCACGTGGTAGGGTCTGGGTAGGCAGGCGTGGTCTGGTGGGGCCGCACGGAAGACACAGTCAGAAGTGCTCTGTAGATCAGGTGGTTTTCCGTGGGATCCCGTGGAATGTTGGTGGTGTTGAAGTCGGGACAGGGGGAGGGCAACTGATGTTATGTGGGTTTGGCCAGAGGGGATCGAGGGGAGTTTGGCCAGAGATGATAGAAGGGACAGTCAAAATGTTCGGAAGTTAGATGTGGAATAACATAGAGCGTCACGGTGGTAAGACAGGATGCCATGTATTGCCAATGCGTAGTCAGATCGGAGAGTGGGGGTTTCAAAAAGGCAGTCCGTTGTTTCTATTGGGTTATTCGATATTGATGGGTGGTCTGTGGATTTATCGATCTATCGATCACCATGTTATCGATAGATGCCTCAGTAATATAGTTACATCTAAGTGTGAAGTGGATTACATTCTTCTAAATTTGTCTAAATGATGACTACTTAAGGCAGTCTGAACAATCGGAAGTTCGTAATTTACATCACACTGTCTGGTGGTTCCATCACAGGGCGATGGCTCAATAAAAGATTGAACTTCTCGGGCAATTGTCACACAGGTTTTACCGGGGGAACTCTGCGCCGTGGCCGTGGTGTCCCCAGCATCTTTTTTTTTGGGTTCTGCCCAATTCGGATATCTCAGAGCCCGAAAAGTATGAGCCGGAATTGAATGAAGATAACCTAAAACACTGGTTCAGCCTTAAGCCGGAAGAAAGAGTTGAACATTGGACACGTACTTAAGAAAGAACATAACCGGTTCAGAGAGGCGAAGAAAATGTTGATAAAAATGGTACCAGAAATGGCGATCTTCAGTTACATTGGTAAGTATAGCAACATGGAGAACAGCATTGAGAAACGTTTTCAATAGATGTTTAAAGTTCTGAGCGGTTTAGACGAAGTACAGAGAAACTGTAACTATTGCTGGAAGAATTAAAAATCTTTGGCTCGATTTCGCCGATATCTTCCAAAGAAAACAAATCGATTTGCAGGAAGCAGGGTGACAAGGAAGGCGGGATATTTGGGCCAGATGGATTAATCTTGCACTGTCCGGCACAGGCTCGCTGACGTTTTTCAGTGCTGTTAACCATTCAATAAATCTACTGGACCGCTCTGTAAAATGCCACAAATGCTCATGTTTCTTAAATCTCTGTAATAGTTGTTAGTATATTCTGGGTTCTTACCTTATGCTGCGGTTCTTGAATCTGGTTCCAGAGAGTCCTGATAAATTAGTGTACTGCTTACAGCAGATTATCGAACACACCCTGGGTAAAGATTAATTACATATTACAGTCATAAACAAGACCTTCAGCCTGATCAGCACAAACTAGTAACACATTGTAATTTTATTTAGAGCTGGATCCGAATTAAATGGCGTATCATTTTAATTGAATTATTCTGATTATTCACTGATCAATTTTGACAAGGGTGTTCATTTTGTTCCCTGTTGATAGTGATTACATTTCCCTTGCTCTTTTAGACACACAGAGCAACAGTCTACATTTATTGGCTGTGATGTTTTTTTTCTCTTTTTATTACCTACTGTGTAACGTCTTTATTATTGGACTATAAACTTTCAAAGAGAGCAAAGTTCAAAGTTCAAACATGGTTGCTTTATGGGGTTCAGACACTAGGGGATAGGAAACACTGAGCTCGACCGCTGAAATATACTTGCTTTCAATCGCTAGATTTTCACTCCATTTTGCTGCAATTCTATCCGTGTAAATGCTATTTATTGATATTGTTGATGCATTGATCTCTGTACCCAGGCTTCTATCATATTCTACTGCCCTGAACTTGTGCATTTTCCATCATAGATTATTCTCCCAGCTTCAGTAGATTAATGAGGAGAATGTCTTAGAATGGTCTCCAGTTGGTTATCTGCGCTTTTTTTTTGTTTACAGCCTGAGATGTGATCAGAAATATAGCACCTAATCAGCCTCAATATTTGATAATTGGCTTTGTCTGCTGGTTTCATTTTTTGGAATGGAATCACTCAGTGTGTGTCACATGAGAGAACAGATCCACCAGAGGGAGTGGCAGTATTATCGCAGGAGAGTTGCTGGGAACCCTCAGAATTGAACTTCTCGGGCAATGTCGTGCAACCCTGACTAAAGGACCTCTGGCCTGTTGTAGGGACATCTTTGGATACCTCACAGTTAGGATGTGAGGCCCCACACTGCATGCCAGACTTGACATGCTCAGACCTAGGAGGTTACGATGAAAATTTATGAAACTTTGTTTCGGCTTGAAGCAGGAATATTGCCTCGAATAAAAGACACGCACTTGAGTGAAGCTGTGAGGTTCACAGAGAATAAAGAAAAAAATAGGAAAATCATCCATGGATAAAGGAACTCAGTTGCATGATTACTGTCAGCACATGTAAAAGAGGGGTCGACAGAAGGTTTCGCGAGATGTTACAAACACTGAACAGTTTAATATTAACTACAGATAAACTGTTATCATTGCTAGAATGATTGGGAAGCGTTTATATCCCATTTCACCTTGTTTAAACAGAAACGAAGAAGTATTGAAGGAAAGGATGAGGGGGTACATGGACAAATAGGGGATAGAGGGACTGGCTGGATTGTTCTTACGGAGAGCTAACACAGAGATACTGACCTCCTTGAACTTTCTAACCTATGAATCTATGGAACTACTGCACCAAAACTCGAGATTGTTCAGATTCCCTACATTAAAACAATGTAAAGGTGGTCACAATATTCTGGGCTCTTACCTTGAGCAGCCGTTCCCGCCCCTGGTTCCAGAAAGTCTGAACAAATTAGTATTGGATTCAACCGTTTATCAAACACACCCTGTGTAAAGATCAGTAACACACAGTCATAAATACGACCTTCAGCCTGATCAGTGCAACTCCTCACCACACCTTTCTCTTAATGCCAGCTGGGTCTGAATTAAACAGTATAATCTTACTGAATCATTTCAATAAATCCGGAATCCATTTAAACGAAGTCATTCGTTCTGTGTGCCTGAATAACAGAGAGTATTTTCCACAGAATCTTTAAGACCCACAGATAAATAGTCAGCAGTTGTTAGATGTTATTATCCACTGTATGACTTATCTATTATTTAATGAGGCAACTCTAGAGAGAACAAGGTTCAAAGAACAATGGACATTTATTGGGTTCAGACGGCAGATGATAGGAAAAACTAAACTCTCGTTTTGAAACATACTTGCTTTCAATCACTAAATTTAAGCGATGTTCAAAATAACGGACATTTTCAGCATTAACTGGAGTGAATCTGTTTCAATTGGTGACAGGATTCAGAAACTTCTTATCCAATTTCACAGAGGACTTCAAATGGCAAGGAATAACGACTGCACCAGAAAGTCAAATATTTCACAATGTCGCTACGGTAAAATTTGATAATGGTTGCCACACAGCAGAGTCATAAACATGAACTTGAGCTTGCTCAGTACAATTCCTCATCACATTTTTCCCTAATTTAGTGCTGGGTCTGAATCACTCATATTTTCATTCATATTAACTTATTCTGATAATTCACTGATCAAATTAAACAAAATCAATCATTTTGCGTGCCTGTTGACAGTGATACCTCCCCCGGCACTTTCAGCCCGACAGAGAAACAGTATGCACTTGTTAGATTTGATGTTTTCCTTATTTTATTACTCACTATATAATGTCTTTATTATTTGGTTATAAACGTCCAGAGAGAGCAATGTGCAAAGAGTATTGTTCCTTTATTGGGTTCAAACATCAGAAGGTAGGAAATATGTTGAAATACTTTTTTAAAAAAACCTTTGCTTTTAACCATTAGATTTTTCATTCTATTTTGCTACAATTCTATCTCCATAAACGGAATGTATTTGCATCTTGGCTCGATTTATCTCGGTATCACGTTTCTATCATATTACCTCAGTTATGCAGTCTTGAATATGTGCAGTTTCCTTCATAAATTATTTTACCAACTAACAGTAGAGTAATGATTGGAATGCCCTGGAGATGGTCCCTATTTCGTTACATGCGATATTTCTGTTTGTTAAGCCTTAGCTATGAACAGTAATATTGCAAGTAGTTAATTTCAATATTTTGTTATTATTCTTGTCTGCCGCCTACACGTTTTGGAATGAACTTACTCAATGTCTATCCCAGCAGAGCGCAAATCCACCAGAGACTTGAGAGGGAATACATCAAAATTGAACATCCCGGGATATTAGCCTGGAATGCTCATCTGAGCACTTCTGGGCCCAGGTGAGGACATCTTCAGATAACTCCGTAGTTCGGGTGCCCCGAATGTCAGACATTATTTTCTGACCCACAAGAAGTTATGATGAAACCATAATCCCTCCATGCCATACTTTCTCATAATGAGCTCCTTATAAATTACACACAAGTTCATTTTCAATTGATTTTTACCCTCTGATCATTTTAGATAAAGACATGAATTACATCGGGGCAGGACTGCGACTGCTGTCCTTGGAAGGTATTTGATAGAGTCATTGGCCAGGCTTTAAATCAATTTGGCAGGGGGATGGGAACCTATGTGACTATTCAGAGGTTCGGTCAGCAAGAACAAGTGGAAAATACAGCAAGAATAATAACAGTGAGAGGCAGATAAATCAAGAGCCAGAGACAGATAAGGGCACAGTAAAAAATGTAGGAACGGGACAAGAAAAGTTAAAATGCTTACCTTAAGGTGTTGTACCTGAACGCGCCGAGCATCCCAAACATCATGGAAGAATTAGCTATGCGGATAGATGATATATTTCATATTGCAGACTCAATGCTCCGAGGTGTCCAAGAATGGGAAATAAGCATTGAGGTGTAGTCGGTGTTTAGGAAGGAACGCCAGAGGAAGAGATGGTGCAGTTGCATTGTTGATTGAAGAAGTTATTGATATGATCCTGAGGAAACATATTAGCACAGATGGAGGGATATAGTTTGGGTAGATAGGATGAAATGTTTCCCCTCGTAGAGGGTTCAATAAAAATAGAGGAAATATTTTACAAAAGGAGAAGGAACTTGAGGGGGGATTTGAGAAGAACTGTTTTCATCCAGAGGGTGATGGTAATCTGGAAACTCACTGCATGAAAGGGTGGATGAGGCGGGGGAACTCTCAACATTTCGGCATTTAGACGAACGATTGAAACGCCATAGCAGAGGTGGCTACAGGCCAATTGCTGGAAAGTGAAAAAAGAATAAATAGGTGCTTGATGGCCGGCAGAGACAAGATGGGCCAAACGGCCTCTTTCTGTGCTGTAAAGCAGCAAGAGTCTGTTACTCAATAACCCGATCCCCAACTTTCTGCCCATTTTAGTGAAGGCTTTTAATCAGCAATTCACAGACAGTCAGCTGACGAGCATTAACAAAAAGCTGCTGCCCCGATATATCTGAAAACTGTTCGACTATGGATTGACAATGTGATGCGATTTACAGTAAAACAATGCTAACCTCGGCCCGTGGAATCGCGCCGCTCTCTGGATTGAACTGACGTAAACACATAAATCCCAAGGGCACCTGGCCTGTTATTTGTTTTGCATTTAATTGCTCTAAAAACTTGCTCTAAATCCTAAATTCGCTGGTTAATAATCAGGCGGGAATATATTTCGGTTCAGGGAACGTGCAACTCCAGAATCATTGTGCTAAATTTAGTATTCAACAGGCTGGGGATAATTTCGCACCTGAACATCCGGTCAGGAATTTGCACGAATGTGAGCACTGGCAAATGTTTCACAGGAAAAGCAAAATCTTCATTTCCTGGGCTTCAACCCGGTTTTTGAACTCGAATCTGGTTCCTCATTATTTTTCCTCGCCAATATTTCAAATTTCTGACCTCTGCAACTCACTTTGTCCCTTGAGCTCTCTCCAACGCCTCCCCAATTCCGCGCACTAAAGCAAAGCTCCGTTATTACATTTGAGTCAGCGATTCTTCACGAACCTAATTCCTTCTTCAGGATTGATTGAATCCTGTGATCCGGGTATCGAGCTGTTAAGGGGAACAACGAACACGCCGAATCATAGGAACATGGGATAGAAGCAGGGATATGCCCCTGCGCCCTAAGAGCCTGGCCCGCCATTCAACATGGACTTGGCAGATTTGTTTATCGCCCCAACCTCACTGCCCTATCTGGCCTCCACAACGGTTGTCTCTGTTGTCGACAGGAAACCTCAGCGTTGAATAAATTCAGTGACCCAGCCCCCAGTGCTTTCGGAGAGGGGACGAATTCCACAGTCTAACTGCTCAGTGAATGTTAGAATCCAGAGCAGAATGTCCAAGGTACTTTATGATGTCAGCCTGCATCATAGGATTTGCAATTTGAATTTGGCCAAGGGAAGCATGAGATATTTCACTTCAGGTATGATTCAAATGACCCACTATGGAGCTTTTATCAAAGAATAACAGATAGAATGAAAATTAGCAATATTTTTTACAAATTACAAGCAAGAAAAAAACACCCATGATATTTTATAAAACATAACATCTGAATACACTGTTCGAACACAACATGTCTCCTAAAAACAATGGATATTGCCCCAGGTGCAGCACAGAAAATAAGAATGCTCATGTGCTTTCGCAGCTCAGAAATTAGTGTTTTCGATACAATTGAAACTCTGAGTTCCCAGATGTGTAAATTCCAGCAGACCTCGTGGTGGAGGGAGAACCACTGCTGGCCTCTCGCGTTTATGATGTGGATCCGTTGTCGTGGCGTCTGCATGGTCTCCCCAATGTACCATGCCTCGGGACATCCTTTCCTGCAGCGGATCAGGTAGACAACGTTGGCCGAGTTGCAAGTGTGTGTACCGTGTATCGTCGCCCACTACTTCCCTGGAGCGAAGAAGCTACGACATCTTCTCCGGAGCCTTCAACATGTCATTGATGAAGACGAACATCTCCCCACACCCCCACGTCTTGCCTTCAAACAACCTCAAACAGACCATTGTCCGCAGCAAACTACGCAGCCTTCAGGAGAACAGTAAACACAACACCACACAACCCTGCCACAGCAACCTGTGCAAGACGTGTCGAATGCCATCATCTCACGTGAGAACACCATCCACCAGGTACATGGTACATACACTTGCAACTCGGCCAACGTTGTCTACCTGATACGCTGCAGGAAAGGATGTCCCGGGGCATGGTACATTGGGGAGACCATGCAGACGCTACGACAACGGATGAATGAACACCGCTCGACAATCACCAGGCAGGAGTGTTCTCTTCCTGTTGGGGAACACTTCAGCGGTCACGGGCATTCGGCCTCTGATCTTCGGGTAAACATTCTCCAAGGCAGCCTTCACGACACACAACAGCGCAGAGTCGCTGAGCAGAAACTGATAGCCAAGTTCCGCACACATGCAGATGGCCTCAACCGGGATCTTGGGTTCATGTCACACTATCTGTAACCCCCACGACTTGCCTGGGCTTGCAAAATCTCACTAACTGTCCATGCTGGAGACAATACACATCTCTTTAACCTGTGCTTTACCGTCTCTCCACACACATTGTCTGTACCTTTAAGACTTGATTACCTGTTAAGACTCGCATTCCAACCATTAGTTTGTAAATTGAGTTTGTGTCTTTATATGCCTTTATTTTCCCATCAAATGCGCATCCAATTCAATCCTGGAATTATTCCCCCCCCCCCCCTCCTCCTGGAAGTCTATTTTCTGTGCTATAACACCCAAATCCAGAGAAACAAAAACTTCCTTGGCACATGGCTGTCCGCATCAGTTCTGGCAAACAGAGACCCACATGCTGCACCGGGATCCGAAACATACACGGAGATGGAGAGGAGAACGCCAATGTAGAGGTGGGTACAGTTTTGTCTTTTAAAAAGCATTTAGATAGTTTCATGGGTACGATGGGTATAGATGGGTATGGGCCAAATGCGGGAGATTAGCTTAGGGGTTTAAAAAAAAGGTGGCATGGACAAGTTGGGGCGAAGGGCCTGTTTCCATGCTGTTAACCTCTATGAATCTATGCCTTTATGTCCTGGGTGAAACATGGTACCAATTAGTGAATGTTGGTTCAGCTTGTGGTTGTATTAGAATACAGAAATGATACTAATCGCTGTTCTTTGTTTCATAATATGTCTTGAAGCAGCTGTCATAAAATGTTTATTCTGATAATTGAATGTGCGCTGTCTACGCAGAGCTGTGGACTAACAGAAATGGACGGCGTCAATCTTTCCAAATGAACAAATGGGATGGATATCGCATGATCAAGTATCACAATTCCACGTGCAGAATAAAATTAAAGCATTCACCAATATTTACATGTTGTCAAAATATACTGTTTTTGTCCTGCAGTTTCCATTGAGTACGATGATTAGATGAGAATCCCCAGTTTACACGAATCAACTGCATCAAAAAGGAAAGTCCCGAAATGTGTTTGACCTCCAAACTCCTGACATTCTCAAGGAATTTGGGAGTGGGCAGTAAAAACATGGTCATTGATGCCGAGTCAAATGTACACCAACATAACAGCTAAGTTGATGCAATCAAATCCATTAAGAAGCAAATCAGGAAGAATATTGAGTGTCGCTGCGTCCCGAGTTTGATTTTAGAAGATTAAGATCTATTCTTATTGTGACTATTTAATTGTTGTGTAACTCTAATCTATATTTAACTAATATATTAGGATTTCCAGGGCAAGCTATAGGTTGCAGTTGCAGAACGTGGGAGCTGCTGATCGCCATACGGATCTACAATACCTTCCTGCGGTGAAGGAGCAAAAGCTCAGGTTCATTGACCTGGAAGCCAATCAGAAGATATTTCCACATGTCAGCTGAAGGGAAATGTCAGCAACGTCATCTTGGAGGGCAATTACGCCATTTGCAGTTTCTGATATGCCAAACGGTCAGGGAGAGGAAAGCGCGAGTGCAAGGGAGGGAGTTAAGAGCATCCTGACAGCCGTCGTGGTGGTCGGGAATTTGAAGGGAAGCAGTGGTAGATGGAATGTTATATTCAAGAGTACAGACGATACAATTCATTTGTTTAATTTCCTATTGTAAGACTACAAAGTGGAAATGATCACAATCCATTCATGTTCTTAATGCAAACAGCAAAAGTTTTCATCGATCATATCCGATACTGCTTGAGAAAACTCGTTACGTCTTGAAGAAATAATTTCATTCTATCTTATCTGTGCTGTTTGTGTGGCTTAATTCAATTGATTTCCACACAATAAATAACGTTCTCCTGGACTGTGGTCCGAATATTTGTCACATTAATTCAAAGGCAATAATCTGGTTGGTGTGTCTTTCCATGAATAATTGTCTATGTTTATTATAATCAGATTGGAGCTTTTGAGACAGCCAATATAATCAGATATTTGAAAGATTCTCTTCATTCCCTTCGCCATATGCGTCATTCGTTCCTCCATATTAACCATGCATTCAGATCAAGCAACTTTCAATTTTCTTGTGAGTTAAGTTGCGTTCAAAGGGGTTAACTGTATATATTGGTTCAGTGAATTAAGTTATCGCCAGTCTCCATGGAACCTGATAGCATGGTGTGTTACCCTGTTCTATTAATAAGGAACAACTTTCCACGTGCTATATCGTAGTGTGAGCGGGAGTTGCAGCCGAGGCACCAACAGTGAACGGCTTGTGAGAAAGGCTGTGGGAAAGGAGTGATCTTTAAAGGAGATCCATAGTTTGCCGTGTTACAGTAATGGATCAACAACTAAGAAGAATCGATTCAAATGTTACAATAATGGACTGGAATCTGGGAATGATCGATTGGAATGTAACAACAGTGGATCAGAATCTGGCAGCAATAGGTAGAAGTCTGATATCGATGGAAAGGGCTTTATCCTTCTGGTTTGAAGCTATTACCGCAGACGATTTTTGGATAACAATTGCTGATCGGATCGATTTCACACTGAAGATTATACAATGTTTTTGCGACCCCATCCTGGCTACCGTAGGTGTCACTGGTAAGACTCTGCATCCAGCTTTCCATTGTCTAATTTATGTTCATCTTTATCACTTGTATTTGCCTTTATCATCAAACCTGCTGTGTTTTTTTTCACTGAACCATCCACTCCGCTGCAGTTACAGACGTCCACAATTCATATCAGCAAAAACTGTTGCTGCAATTCAAATTCACCATAGATTCAACTTGGACCTGTATTGGTCGCTGGCCAGACAACACTCCCATTTTAATGATGACATTCTTAGGTTTCTAGCCTTTCATTATTGGTCCTTCACTGGCGTTTCATGAATTTTCCCATCAAATACGCATCCAATTCAATCCTGGAATTATTCCCCCCCCCCCCCCCCCCATCCCCCCTCCTCCTGGAAGTCTATTTTCTGTGCTATAACACCCAAATCCACAGAAACAAAACTTCCTTGGCACATGGCTGTCCACATCAGTTTTGGCAAACAGAGGCCCACGTGCTGGACCGGGGTCCATTCCAGATGTTCCGAAACATACATGGAGATGGAGAGGAGAACGGCAATGTTGGAAGGTTGCTCGCTGTCGGCCACCAAGTAATGCAGCGAGATAGCTTTCGGGACAGAAAATGATGATGCGTCGGAAGCATTGATCAAATGAACTGAGGTGAACCAAACAGTTTGACTTTGTGGGCAGGGTTCATCGGGTGTACCCAGCAATGCATTGATGTGAGCTGCACAAGTCCACTGACTGGGCTTGTTTCTGAATCAATTTTACAGAACATTGCAGTGTCATTGACTGTTGTCTAAATGCGATATCTGTCAACCATTCCAGCAGCTGTGAGTAAGCTTCCTGTTGGAACTTGTTTTGTGCTTATTCATTCTTTAGTTGTTGAATTAAATTGTGTTCAGAAAGATTCACCTCCCCTGCCGTTATTTGCCTGGATTGATTTTTTTCTCACTAAAGCTTATTCAGCTCCGTGTAGTAGAGCACACCACTGTTCTTCATGATTCTAATTTACTCAGGTCAATCAACACTATGAAAGAATGTCTTTATGTTACATTGCACATTCTCAAACCAAGGCGGAAATATTCTGGATAATCTCAGCAGGTCTGAACAGCATCTGTCGAGAGAGAATAGAGGCAACGTTTGGAGTCTCGATGATCCTTCGTCAGAGCTGATGAAGTGCCATTTAGACTCGAAACGTCAGTTCTATTCTCGCTCCACGGATGCTATCAGATCTGCTGAGATTTTCCAGCATTTTCCAGCATTTGTTTACGGTTCCAGGATTTGCAGTGTTTTGCCTTAATGTTACATTACCTTCTCAGCCCTGATTGTTCAGAATAAGAGATCTGTCAGTAGTATAGAATAAGCTTTCCGTTTCCATTCGATACTTTATTTTTCTCATAGTTTCACCTCCAGCTTTAATATGCAAAATCGTTCCGTGTCATATTACATTATATTGTTCAGAATAAGTTGCATTGGAACAACTGAAAATTGGTGCGTTTTTAAATTCCTCTCCATTGTTCACAATAAAGCAACCAGCCATACGAACGAAGAACATCTTCGGTACTTTTTTCTCCATAACACCGTGTATGAGAACATGTGCGCCTTCCATTGCAATTTATTGTTCACAATTACACGACCATATATACACAGTTGGATATATATTTATGCATCCGTCTACATTATTGTCCACAATTGCATTCTTAGCTGCATTTTAGAAGGGCCTGCAGGTGTTATATTCAGAAGATTTTTTTTCACAATATAAAATTCCTTTGTCCTTTGGAAGAAGATCTCTGTGTTCCATGTTTAGATGTTATCCATAATAACGCATACAATTCTACTGCAGATGAACATTCCTGTTTTCTATGCAAATCGTTTTTTTCATAGTGACACATCAAAACCTACTGCAGGAGTACATGGATGATACATTTCAATCTATTGTTCATAGCAATGCATTCAAGACTATTGTGAAGGAAGATATCTGCCAAGTATGTCCTATGGGTCACAATTTGTGTTTGCCAAGGCCCCACATGACAGTCTAGTGCAAAACATTCTCATTCGATTGGGGGTGGACTGGCGAGACGGATACAGAACTGGCTTAGACATAGAAGACAGAGAGTAGTGGTGGAAGGGTTTTTATTCAAAATTGAGATCTGCAGCTAGTTGTGTTCCGCAGGTTTCAGTGCTCGGACCTCTGTTGTTTTCAATATATATAAAGGATCTGGAGTAAAATGTGGGTGGTCTGGTCAGTAAGTTTGCGCCGGGAATTGTCAGAGATGCAACAGCATAGAGATAGATTGGAGACATGGGCACGGAAATAGCAGACGGAGTGTGATCTGGACAGACGTGATGTGCTGCATTTTGGAGGATAAAATGTAGTGTAAATTATGCTGCAAATGGCAGAAGCATCAGGAAAATTAGCATACTGAGTGGTCTGGGAGTGCAGGTGCACTGTTACCGAAAAGTGGCAACACAGGTGGCCAAGGTGAAATTAAAGCATATGGCATGGATGCCTTTGTCGGCCGGGACATTGAGTACATTGGCAAATCCTGGTGCAGATTTAAAAACCTTCGTCCGGCCGCTTTTGGAGTATTGCATGCAGTTCTGGTGGCCACTGTACAAGAAGGACGGGGAAGCTTTGGGAAGAGTGCAAATGCTGTTCAGTAGGATGTTGCGGGGTCTCAAGGGTGCTGACTATGAGGAGAGGTTGATAAAACTGGCATTGTTTTCACGGGAAAGACGGAGGCTGAGGGAAGATGTGATAAAGGTCTACAAAATTATGAGAAATAGAGGCAGCGTCGATAGTCGATACTCAGAGGCTTTTTAACCAGGGTGGAAGTGGACACCCAGTTACAAGGGTGCACAAACTCAAGATGAGAGGGGGAAAGTTTAAGGTAGCTGTGTAGTGCATGTTTTTCATAAAGCGAGTGATGGGTGTTTAGAAAGCGCTGTCAGAGAAGGTGGTGGAAGCAGACGCATCAGCAATATCTAAAAGGCATCTGCATGGATTCATGGATAGAGATGCAATATAGCGATACGGTCCGAGTAAGGACAGAAGGTTTATTTTCGTTTAGTTAGGGCATTATGATCGGCACGGGCCAATTGGAGGGCCGAAGGGCCATTTCCTGCGCTATACTTTCCTCTTTGTTCTAATTACGCATTCATTTTTTTCTGCAAAAGAAAATAACTTTGGTGCATTCCGTTATTTTGTTCATAAGTAACATCCAGTTCCAAGTAAAAAGAACAATTCTGTGTTACGATCCACTCTTTCATTCAAAACTAATTTGCACTTATTCTGTGAGTTATCATGTGTCTGTTCAGCACACGTTACCATTCAAAATCATAGAAGAGGAGCACGAGAAGTCAGTGAAACTGAGAACTAAATGATGCATTGGGAATTTGGCAACTGGAGTGGGATTTCACTTTCCAACTTAAAGGTAAGGCAGTTTGGAAAGTCTAATACAGATAGGAAATAGACAGTAAATGGCAGAACCCTCATTGGTATTGATGGGCAGAAGGATCTGGGTGTACAGGTACACAGGTCACTGAAAGTGGCAATATCAGGTGGAGAAGGTAGTCAAGAAAGCATACGGCATGCTTGCCTTCATCGGCCGGAGCACTGAGTTTAAAAATAGGCAAGTTATGGTTACAGCTTTATAAAACCTTAGTTAGGCCACACTTGGAATATAGTGTTCAATTCTGGTCGCCACACTACCAGAAGGATGTGGAGGCTTTGGAGAGGGTACAGAAAAGATTTACCAGGATGTTGCCTGGTATGGAGGACATTAGCTATGAGGAGAGGTTGGAGAAACTTGGTTTGTTCTCAGTGGAGCGACGGAGGTTGAGGGGCGGACCTGATAGAAGTCTACAAGATTATGAGGGGCATGGACAGAGTGGATAGTCAGAAGCTTTTTCCCCCCAGGGTGGAAGAGTCACTTACTAGGGGGGCACAGGTTTAAGGTGCGAGGGGCAAGGTTTAAAGGAGACGTACGAGGCAGATCTTTTACACAGAGAGTAGTGGGTGACTGGAACTCGCTGCCAGGGGAGGGAGTGGAAGCGGATACGGTAGTGACTTTTAAGGAGCGTCTTGACAAATACATGAATAGGATGGGAATAGAGGGATATGGTCCCCGGAAGTGGAGGGAGTTTTAGTGAAGTCAGGCAGCATGGTCGGTGCTGGCTTGGAGGGCCGAAGGGCCTGTTCCTGTGCTGTAATTCTCTTTGTTCTTTGTTCTTTAAGTAGACGATTTAGTGAGATATGTGACTGAATTACAAATCATTTTCAATCGCTGGATTGCTCTTCGAATGGGACCTGAATTAGTTTACAGCAGCAGTAGATTGAACGAGAGAATCACACTTCAAACATTCATTCAATATAGAGAGATTTCATAGCTGTTAACCGGTAAGAGGTGCACAACCTGTGAGGGAGAGCTCAGCCTGAGTGAGATTGGGACCAGGCAAACACATTTGTGAATTTGGTTCAAGGTAGCAATTTGGTGATTAGGGGAGAGAAGTGTTATTTACATGTTTGTTTTCGGGCGTTATATGCCATCGGCGAAAGTTCTTATCCCCTGTGACTTATTGGTGACTATTTCAGCTGACATGAGGCAGCAATAGAAAAGGAAGAACAACTAAGTCGTCACAGGAAACTTACGAGCAGATTAAATACTCGGTGTTATTGTTTTGAAGAACAGCTTCAGGATAAGGCAACATTTGAGCCTATGTAGTCAGTTAATAAAATTAATCCCAAGTCGTAAAATGCAAGGTAAGAGAAGTAAGTAGGAAGATGGCAGTGCAGCTCAGTGGAATGTGTGTCCAGTAATATATGCACAGTCATGTACTTTACATTATCCTTGGTGACCATATGTGCTGAAGGTGCTGACCACTGCAGCAATCTGAAATCCGGGTGTGACAAATTGAGAGGCAGTGAGAGACAACGTGGCTGAGATCAATGTGGATTGTAAATTCAGAGAGGTGGTAACAGCTTAAATTAAATGCATCGACGAAGGGGGAACTGGTCAATACTCAGCTTCAAATGAATGCAAGCAGATAGTGCGTGGGTCACAATGTTCCTGCTCAGCAATTTATATATAGTTTTAGATGCTGTTTCCTCTTGGCAGTGAATTTAGAGCAAGGTCTGTGAAACGACAGGAGAGGAAGGAAGGGTAGAAGAATTGAAGAAGAATAGTGATATTGAAGTGATTGTTTCGTGATATAAAGGCTTACGTTGTTGGAAAGAAATCATAGAAACCCTACAGTACAGAAAGAGGCCATTTGGCCCATCGAGTCTGCACCGACCACAATCCCACCCAAGCCCCACCCACTAGTCCCTCTAATCTACGCATCCCAGGACACTAAGGGGCAATTTTTAGCATGGCCAATCAACCGAACCCGCACATCTTTGGACTGTGGGAGGAAACCGGAGCACCCAGAGGAAACCCACGCAGACACGAGGAGAATGTGCAAACTCCACACAGAAAGCTTGATTCTTGCATTTTGTATTGCCTCCATGGTGTTAAGATCAAATATGTCACAGAGCGGATGTAGGGCATTCTTCTGGGAAGGCGGGAGGAGTGGATAAACAGCTGAAATCTGCTGAATATATTGATACTAATGACTCAGAAGGAGCAATGAAGAACATGAGCAAGCAGAACAAGTGTCACGTGCAAGCCAATAAAGAGTAGGACAATAAGACAGAAGGATTCTTGGCTGGAAGAATGGTGCAGGAAGGAGGCCTTGAGACTAATTGGACGCTGGGCCTTTCTTTGGTGTAAGCACCATTTTGACATATGGAGCGTTGCACCAAGATAGACAGGGCACTGTGTTTCTGCTGTTGCGAGGGCTTGAAAATAACTTGATCAGGGTGGGATCTGTGAGGAAATATTAAACAGCATCAATATGATAGAGAAATGACACCAATCGGTAATAAGAATGAGTATACAGACGAGCAAGTTAAAAAGGTGCAATTGGAGGAAAGGAGAATGTACTGAGGTCAAGCCAGGATTAAATCTGCATGTATGTGATTGCATTGAATTTGACACATGCAATTAGTGCATTCCAGATGCTGATTGTCTCGTACAAATGTGATGTTGGAGCAATAACAGAGTTGTTGCTCAAGGAAGGTCAGGGCTGGGCGTTAAATATTCTTGGCTCCAAGTCATTCCGTATATCTTGGAAATGTTGGAATAGAAGGAAAGGAGAAAATAGCACGACATTGATTAAAGAGAGTGTTGCAATGCTGGTTGAAGACTACTTCCCACGGGGATCAATAACATAATCAATTTTGCTCGTGCTATGGAACAAAAGAATTGCAAATACGTTGTTCAATATCTTCGAGAGACCACCAGCTAGTGAGAGTGATGCAGATAAATAAATCTGCAGGAAAATTACACAAAGATAAAAACATTATACATGCGTCATACTGCGTGACTTTCATAGCATAACTGTAGGCGGTGGCATTGGTAGTTTAAAGGGTGTATAAGGACAAACAGTGCAAGGTCCGATGAGGTGGGTCATGCAGGTTAATGGATAAACATTAAGGAAAAATTATCATTGTATTGTAACATCCGAGATGAATACATAAACGAAAAATAATTGTTCTGGTTAATCTAACAAGTATATATATTTTTTAATGTGCTCAAATTTTATTGATGCAGCATCGTGCCTGTCGCGATAGCTGGTGTAATGCTGTTCTTGTGGTGTACAATGTTCTTTCAAAACGGATTATACAGAGTGCTAAGCACAGACCCGTGTGGCAAGGGATAACAGGGTCAGCCGAATCGTTGATACACAATGGGCAAAATCACAGCCAACTAAGAGTAATCGTCAAAGAATAGTTTTAGGGGTGGAGAAAGGTTTGCATTTGAATCCCCCAGGGATCGATATTGTGACCACTGAGTTTCTTGATGTTGTGCACTGACTACGATGTTGGTGTACTTTGGTAAATTTGATATTAGTTTCTACTTTGACACAGGAGGCATTGTACCCTGAGAGACGATAACGATAAAGAATACATGGACAAGCAGGTGGAGAGAGCTGATAGATGACAGGTGAAATTCAATGCGGTGAAGTGTGAGGTGATGTGTTGTGGTTGGAAGAATACTCAGATGTGGAGACGGAAGAAACATGGCGGGCCACCAGACCTCTTTCTGTTCTGCAACAAATCTAAGATACTGTGATTCTGCCCATTAAGTATGCAGCATCAGACTCGTGTACAGGTTTACTGGACGAGAGAAACGTACTGTTTTGGTTGATCCATGTGACGAAGAGGGAATGTGAACATTCAGGTCAGCTACCGGGAGACAAGAGAAGCACAATTGTGTGTTCTCAATCCTGGAACCTTCGGATCAAATGAAAATGATTGACTAATTCCCAATGACTCAATTATTTTCATCGTTGAAATAATTGAAGAATTGGAGTTAAGGGATACTTGAGCACATTCTTTAGCTGCTCTCTGAACATTGTCTGTGTAACGGCATAAATAGCAGTGTTCGTGCAGCAATTCAGGAGTTGCAGCATCAATCCCAATTCCTGAACAAATGCATCTAACCATATGTGCCAATATCCGAAGTAATACATCCGCCATCATATAGAGTAAACCATTAACATTGCCCATAAAAGGATGAAATTTGCCGATATAACAAACAATAAAATGATGGATTTCCTTCAGCTCTCCATCTCAAGGTCTCTGGGGCTTTCGCGACTCTTGTTCTTTCAGAGTCTCTTGCGGGCTCTACTCCTTACTACAATGTGCCTGAAGGTGAAAACATTGAGTACCAAAATGACGATAAATGGGACACATGGGTTCAAAAGGTTGTGAAAATCGCTGACGTTCTTCAGCATGTCCCCCCCCCCCCAGCATGTCCCCCCCCCCCCCAGCATTTCCCCCCCGCTCTGTTTCCCCCCCCCCCCCCCGCTCTGACCAATTCCTCTGAGACCCTCCAGTCCCACCAGGATTTCTCCCCACCCCCCATCTCAGCCCTATCCATAGGGGCCCCTCCCCAGCTCCTGAACTCCTGTCCCCACCCCCACCGACAGACCCGAACCCCACCCCCACCGACAGACCCAAACCCCACCCCCACCGACAGACCCAAACCCCACCCCCACCGACAGACCCAACCCCCACCCCCACCGACAGACCCAACCCCCACCGACAGACCCGAACCCCACCCCCAGACCCAAACCCCATGCTGAATCACCTTCCCCCTCCCCTTACTGCCAATGCCCTATAGATTCCCCTCTGAGCCTAATCCCCCCCGACTCCTGAACCCACTCCCAATCCTAAACCTGCCGCACTCAATCTCTCACCCCCAAATTCCCCTCTCCCCCCCGCCTCCAGGTTCCCCACCCCCCAAAACCCTCTTTAAATCCCCACTGCCCAAACCCACTCTCAGTCCCTCCACTTAAACCCCTCTGAACCTCCCCTCACCCCCCCCCCCCAGCATGTCCCCCCCCCCCAGCATGTCCCCCCCCCCCAGCATGTTCCCCCCCCCCCAGCATGTCCCCCCCCCCCCAGCATGTCCCCCCCCCCAGCATGTCCCCCCCCCCCAGCATGTCCCCCCCCCCCAGCATGTCCCCCCCCCCCAGCATGTCCCCCCCCCCCAGCATGTCCCCCCCCCCCAGCATGTCCCCCCCCCACCAGCATTTCCCCCCCCCCCCCCCCCCCGCTCTGACCAATTCCTCTGAGACCCTCCAGTCCCACCAGGATTTCTCCCCACCCCCCATCTCAGCCCTATCCATAGGGGCCCCTCCCCAGCTCCTGAACTCCTGTCCCCACCCCCACCGACAGACCCAAACCCCACCCCCACCGACAGACCCGAACCCCACCCCCACCGACAGACCCAAACCCCACCCCCACCGACAGACCCAAACCCCACCCCCACCGACAGACCCAAACCCCACCCCCACCGACAGACCCAACCCCCACCCCCACCGACAGACCCAACCCCCACCGACAGACCCGAACCCCACCCCCAGACCCAAACCCCATGCTGAATCACCTTCCCCCTCCCCTTACTGCCAATGCCCTATAGATTCCCCTCTGAGCCTAATCCCCCCCGACTCCTGAACCCACTCCCAATCCTAAACCTGCCGCACTCAATCTCTCACCCCCAAATTCCCCTCTCCCCCCCGCCTCCAGGTTCCCCACCCCCCAAAACCCTCTTTAAATCCCCACTGCCCAAACCCACTCTCAGTCCCTCCACTTAAACCCCTCTGAACCTCCCCTCTGCCCAATCTCTCTCTGCCCCTCCCCCCCGATCCTCTCTGCCCCTCCCCCCCGATCCTCTCTGCCCCTCCCCCCCGATCCTCTCTGCCCCTCCCCCCGATCCTCTCTGCCCCTCCCCCCGATCCTCTCTGCCCCTCCCCCCGATCCTCTCTGCCCCTCCCCCCGATCCTCTCTGCCCCTCCCCCCGATCCTCTCTGCCCCTCCCCCCGATCCTCTCTGCCCCTCCCCCGATCCTCTCTGCCCCTCCCCCCGATCCTCTCTGCCCCTCCCCCCGATCCTCTCTGCCCCTCCCCCCGATCCTCTCTGCCCCTCCCCCCGATCCTCTCTGCCCCTCCCCCCGATCCTCTCTGCCCCTCCCCCCGATCCTCTCTGCCCCTCCCCCCCGATCCTCTCCCCCCCGATCCTCTCTGCCCCTCCCCCCCACTCGCTCTCTCTCAGGAACTCACCGCCAAAGCCCTCTGAGCCACTCCCAATCCTTCTCAACCCTCCGCCCTCAATCTCCACTAATTCCCCCCCAAAACTCCTCTTTCCCCCACCTGATGCCCTGTCCCTCGGCCCCATCTCCTTTCATCCGACTCTGTAAGCACCCCCTCCCCCCGCTCAATCTCTGACACCCACTGCCAATCTGACCCTCAGCCCCCTGAATCCTCCAAGTTCCTGCCCCAATTCCTCAGCCCCCCCCCCAAAGGCTCCCTCTGCCCCCCTGCCAAACCCAAGCCCCCCTGACGCCTGCACCCAATCCTTCCTCAGTCCTCCCCACCCCTGTATCCCTCTGAGTCACCCCCCCGCTCCGAATCGCTCGGCACCCCCTCAATTCTAACCCTGATGCAAGGCCCCACCCTAAATCCCTCTCTGAATTTCCCCCCTCCCAAATCCCTATGAATCCACCCCGCCCTCAATCCCTTTCCCTCCACCCCGACTCCCCCCCCCTCCCGCTAACCCCCTCTCTGACTCCCTACCCCATCCAGACCCTCCCTAGATTCTCAGCCCCTGAGATTCCTCTAGAATACCCCCTGAATGTCTCCCGAGATCGCCCCCACCCTCGCCACATTCCTCTGCCCCCAAATCCTGCTCCCTCTCCAATCCCACCCCTTCAATCTGTCTGAGCACCAAACCATGTCTTTTAATCCCCGTAAGCCCCCCCAATCGTTCCTGTATCCCTCAGAACCCCAGAAATCCCCCTCTAAGCCCCCACTTCCCGAATCCCCCTCAATTCCCCCCGATTCCCTCCCTCTCAGCCCCGCTAAATCCCAAAGTCCCCATGAGTCCCTTAAATCCCCCTGAATCCCTCTAATTCCCTACCACAATCTCTGAGTCTCCCTCTACACTCTCCCCCTTTAATCCCTCTCAATTCCCCCCCCCCACTCCAGCCAATTCTGTCGTCCCTCCTCACAATCCCTCTAAATCTCCCGATCCTTCCCTCTGAGCCCTGTACCCCGCCCACCCCACTGCCCAAACCATCTTCAAAGCCCCCCGGCTGAATATCCCTCCAAGTTCCCCTCTTTCCCCCTGCCCACCCCCTCAACCTGGCAAATTCCCACTCCCTCCCTGTGAACAGCCTCTGGACTGACAGACCCCCCCTTTCTAATTAGTACCCCCCCCCCCCCCCACCACACGTCCATCCCCGTCCACCACCCCCCTGTAAATAGCTCCTGGTGGAGTTGGATGTGGAAACTCTGCCCATTTTAAACATTAACGTTCAAATGACTAATTCCCCTGACACTGAGCAGCCTGTGTTATAACATCCCCCACCCCCATCCTGTACAACAGACCCCCTGTCTGATTCCCCCTCCCCCCTCCCCCATTGCCCCCTTTCTCTAATAACCCCTGACTCTGGTCAGCCTGTGTTATAAAATCCCCCACTTGTACAACAGCCTCCCCCACCAGCCCCTTCCCTCTCTGTCTAATAGCCCCTGGCTCTGAACAAGCCCCTGTATTACACACTCCCCCCCTTTCAGCAGTGCTGAATCCCTCTGAATTGCCCCCGATTCCCTCCCTCTGCGTTCCTGGGCCTTCGCTGCTTGTGAACAGCAAACCCGTGATCTGGCCTGTCCCCCACGAGAGAGCAGAGAGAGAGAGATAAGAGACAGAGAGAAGCAGAGAGATATAGAGATGGAGATAGAGAGAATGCTGCTGTAATTCAGACAGAATGATTCACAGAGAGAGGGAAGCAGAGATCAGATACAGAGAGAGATAAGAGGCAGAGAGATATAGAGATGGAGATCGAGAGAATGCTGCTGTAATTCAGACAGGATGATTCACAGAGAGAGGGAAGCAGAGATCAGAGAGATGGAGATGGGGAGGATGCGACTGTCATTCAGACTGATTCACAGAGAAGAAAGCAGAGATCAGAGAGAGGGGAAGCAGATAGAGAGATAGATGGAGGGAAGCAGATGGAGAGATAGATGGAGGGAAGCAGATGGAGAGATAGATGGAGGGAAGCAGATGGAGAGATAGATGGAGGGAAGCAGATGGAGAGATAGATGGAGGGAAGCAGATGGAGAGATAGATGGAGGGAAGCAGATAGAGAGATAGATGGAGGGAAGCAGATAGAGAGATAGATGGAGGGAAGCAGATAGCTAGAGAGATAAGAGACAGATAAAAGCAGAGTTAAAGTTAAAATTTTATTTGTTAATCACAAGTAGGCTTACATTAACACTGCAATGAAGTTATTGTGAAAAGATACAGAGATGGGGAGAGAGAGAGAATGCTGCTGTACTTCAGACAGAATGAGTCACAGAGAGGGAGCAGAGATAGACAGAGGGGGGAGCAGAGAGAGAGAGAGAGAGACGGAGAGGAGGCTGCTGTGATTGATAAAATGATCCACAGAGAGAGAGAGGGAGAGATGTCCAGAGAGGCTGAGTTACAAAGTGAGATGTCGAGATAAATAGAAAGTGGGGCTTTGGCAAGACAGAGTGACAAAGTTTCAGAGAGAGAGTGAAAGATAGAGAGAAGGAGAGAAAAAGGGAAAGATGCTGCCATTGTGAGAGGCTGAGGTATAAAGGATGGGGAGAGACAGGGATTGGAAAGATGTGGAGAAACAGTTCTGAGGATGGGGGAGTTGCACAGACAGAGCTTCAGGGAGAGGGATTGAAATCTGTGGGATTACATTGGAGCAGGGATCACTGGGAATACCCCTCTCCCCCTGACACACAGACCACTAACCCTCAGTGTAAAAGCCCCACCAGTCTATCTGTGTATAAAAATGAACGACAAAGACACGGGGACTTTTATTAATATTTTTCTCTCTGGTTATAGCTCTTGTCCGAGGATTTCTCACGGCAAAACTATTCGCTCTCTGCATCGCCAAAGTTTCCATAGGAATTCTCCTTGGAAGAGAGAAAGAGAAAATAAAGTGAAATTTGATTATACACAAAACAAAAGCTGATT